>NC_141040.1:51012500-51285000 GCF_052040795.2 Danio rerio | reverse complement strand
ACTTCTGTGTTAAGCTGCTTTGACACAATCTACATTGTAAAACCGCTATAGAAATAAAGATCAACTGAATTGTGTGTAAAAACCCATTTCGTTGATGTGTTCCATAAAATTTACAACATAAAACCTTTTTTATGAAAAAAAAAAAGATTCAACCAACACATACAGCAACATGCTAAACATGATATGTTAAAATATGTGCATTTAAAGGTTTAGCTCACTCAAAAATTAAAGTTGCAAATCTGTATATTAGATTTAATCAGAGATCCTCCCATACAGCAAGGGTCCTTACACCACAAATTACTGTTAAATACAAAATATTTTAGATTCTGTTTTAAAGAGGACTATGTGGTAATGTACTGTAGTTTTGTGTATTGTTCATTTATAGATTAAATCTGACAATTGCTAAATGCAACAAAAAATGGAGAAAAAAAAAGAATACAAATATATTGATCACAGTTGAAGTCAGAATTATGAGCCCCCCTTTGAATTCTTTTTCTTTAAGTATTTCCCAAATGATGTTTAACAGAGTGAGGATGTTTTCACTGTATTTCCTTTAATATATTTTTTCTTCTGGAGAGTCTTATTTGTTTTGTTTTGGCTAGATTAAAAGCAGTTTTTAATATTTAAAAAAAAACCTTTTTTAAGGTCAAAATTATTAGCCTCTTTAAGCTATATTTTTTATTTTCTATTCTTCTGTTTTTTGATAGTCTACAGAACAAACCATCGTTATACAATAACTTGCCGTATTACGGAACCCCGGAAGGGACGTAGTGAAGGAGAAAAAAATTGGCTGTAGTGAAAAAAAAAATTGGGTGAAAGAAAAAAATGGGTGGGAAGAAAATATATATTTCTAAGTTTTTGAGTTCCCTCGCAAAGATGTCTTCTTCACTACGTCCCTTCCGGGGTTCTGTACTCTAATTACCCTAAGCTACTTAGTTACCCTTATTAACCTAGATAAGCCTTTAAATGTCACTTTAAGCTGTATAGAAGTGTCTTGAACAATATCTGGTCAAATATTATTTACTGTCATCATATCAAAGATAAAATAAATCAGTTATAAGTAATGAGTTATTAAAACTATTAAAAAGTTATAAAACTAAATAAAATCTGCTCTCCGTTAAACAGAAATTAAGGAAAAATAAACAGGGGGGGGGGGGGGGGCGAAAACTTCTGGGGGTTTAATAATTCTATCTTCAACTGTATATATTGTAAATATATATTTTATGCTCCATATTATTTTAGAATTGTCACAGTGGCATAGACAACAGATGTCAAATTCAGTTCCTGGAGCGACACAGCTCTGCACAGTTTAGTTCCAACCCCTTATTAAACACACCCATCAAACTAATTGAGTGCTTTAGGGTTGTTTGATACCTACAGACGGAGCAGGGCAAGAACTCCAGGAACTCCAGGAATTGAGTTTGACACCCCTGGCATAGGCTAAAGGCTACAACATAAAATTGTCTAGGTTTAAAGATAAAAGCTAAAGATCTAAAACTAAAATATGTGCAAGCACAAGACCAGATAAACTTGCCCATTCTGGAAGAAAATCATTTAATTAATAAATTCACTGCTAAAAAAAAAAAAAAAATTAAAAAAAAATAAATAAATAATAATAATAATAGCTTAAACCATTCAACCTGGCTTTAGCTGGTCAGCCAGGCTGGTTTGATAGCGGGTTTTGGCCATTCCAGACTGGTCTTCTCTGGTCAGGCTGAAAGATGACCAGCTAAAACCAGCTTGACCAGCCTAACCAGGCTGGTAACCCAGCCAATACCAGCTATGTCCAGCTTAAATCAGGCTTGTCAAGCTGGTTTAAGCTGGTCAATTTCCAGTCTGACCAGCTAAGACCAGGCTGGAAATGTCCAAAACCCCTTTAAAACCAGGCTGATTGACCAGCTAAAACCAGCCAACCAGCTTAGGCTGGTTTAAGCAGTTTTTACGCAGGGTTATTTATATTTATTTTGTTTTTATTTGATTGAAATGCCAAAATATGCACATTTGTAATAATATCAATTGTAATTTACAAGAGTACAACATTTTACAAACGTGATGCATCACAAACACACAGACCTGAATTTCTTGTCATCCATACGAGACCTTGACTGACCCCTCATGGTGCTTCCCTCACGACGTTACGAGCCACATCACACACTCAAATGAGGCCGTACTAATCAAAATCTAACAAAAACAAGAAAACACAACACTAAGACTAACAATAAAACCCCAAAAAGACCTTAAAATACCTTTAAAATCGCATTTAGGCGATCTCTTCTGTGTGTGTGACGTCACTTCGATTAACGGGCTTTAGGACCCAGCGATCTGCTTTTTCTGTCTGACGGGCCTCTGCGGCGTCTGGAGCCCGAGACGGCGGAGCGGAGCAGGCCGGTGCCGGGGAGGGTCAGGACGGGGAGAGACGCGGAGGGAAGACGGTCATTGCGCGACCACCGGAGGGTTCAGGCCCGGGGCTGCATGGCGAAACAGGTAATTCACACCGATACACACACACCGACTTTGTGTCTGACATTTGAGGATGATGATGATGATGGCGATGAAGATGGTGATGGCGGTGAAGATGATGAATTCAGATCTGCGCAGATGTGCGTTTGTAAAAACCCAGCAGCTGTTTCGTTGAGAGAGTTTTGATTTTAATCCTCCTGTCGACTTCGTGACATGTTAATTCGGCTGAGTTCGCGTTGCTGAAATGAGTGTGTGTGAATGAAGCGTGCTGAAGTCTGTCAACCGGCATTACACATGTGAACAAGGATTTAAGGCTATCATGATCAGCAACTTTGACTCTGTCACAACTTTAATTGTACATCATGCATGACAAATGATGTATTTGATAGCTGGCAAAGGTCTGGTTGATATGGGGATGTTGTGTGAGGCCTCTTAGGTTTATATATGTGCAAATGTTATAGTGCAATGTTTCATGCTGTGCTTTTTTTTTTTGGTGGGTTTGAGGTTTTAAATATGGTAAAATATGTACGTAAAGCTGGAAGCTCTTCTCTGACCTACATGGCTCACTGTGTCTCCACCGCAACATGAGCTAACAGTATTAAAGGTGGCTTTTTTAGCTTATTCTTGAAGGTTTTTCAGGTGTCATGGGGTTCAGTGGTTGTCCAGTCATTAATCTTCATTAAAAGCTTGTTTATAAACCATTTTTGTGCAAACAATTAAAAACCTACACGATTTTACAGTAAAGAAAAACCTCTTGCAATGCCTTAAAGAACATATATTTTTTTAAAAACTTGACAAATAAGAAGAAATATATCTGCACTTAATAATTTAATAAGCTGGAGATGCGTATAAAAGCTCACAGCAGTCTCCTTTCTCCTACTGTTTATTTAATAAAATGAAATTAATTAAAACAATTATATATTTAATAAGCTGCTTTGACACCATCTACATTATAAAAGTGCTATATAAATAAACATAATTTGATTAAGTTATTGAGTGCTGACCTTTGTCGTTTGAAGAAATTCGGTCCCAGCATCAAATCTGGTGATTAATATTTGATTGAATTTTTGGAAGATTAGAAGATAATCTGAGTTACCTTACTGATAATTAAATTATCAGTAACTTTTGTGAAGAATTACATAAGCTATAGTTATTTTATGTAAACTTGAACTTGGACATTTGTGATTTGCATTTTGGGCTTTTATTATGTAGGCCAATGTTCAACACCAAATACACCATATTGTGTGTCTAAAATAAACTGTCAAGCTGAATTTATTTTCTATTAGTCATAGTAATATTAGTCAAGTAAAAAAGATTATATATATATATATATATATTTTTTTTTTTTGCACTTCTTGATTTTTATTTGCAGTTTTTTTTTATTGCAAATAAATTTTTTTCCTCAACTTAATTTTCCCTAAGTAAAAGGGAAAGCAAAGTAATTCTTTTTTTTCTCAAAATTCAATTTTCGCTTTGCGATTATTTATTTATTTCTTTCGAGATTTGCATTTATTTGTTTATTTTTTTGCTCAATACTTTATTTTTTGTTTGCTTTCTTTTATTTTTCAAGCATATATGGGCCTAGTTTGACTCCATACCCAACATGCCAATCTGAGTTACCTTCAGTTTAATTATCAGTAATGTCGCAGTCACAGTTTGAACTTGCAAAATTCTGTAATACGGCGCTGTGAGAAAAAAAAGGGGCGGGATTAAACAAGATGATTAGATATTTTAAAGAAGCGAGTGATAGGTTTTGAATTTGATTATGTTTTAAATTTCTGTCCAGAGAGGTAATTTTTTGATCCTCAATTAGTCTCATGCAGTCATATGATTCGAGAGTTCTCCAAGCTTGAACTTTCCAACGCAGCGATCTGCGAAACTTGACACACGAGCGTGCTTTTCGCGTGTGTATGAATGGAAGTCTATGGGGAGAAAAGTCCAGTGTGACCTCAGCTTCACTTTTTTTTTTTTTTTTTTTAAATACATAAGCTGTTAGTTATCTTGAACGTAAACGTTTGTGATTTCCATTTTGGGCCTTTATTATGTACGCTGTAGAATGTTTCACATTGGTTAAACTTACAAACTCAAGTTCACAAGCTGCCTTGAAAATGTGAGTCAGCTCAACTTAGAGAGATTCTTTGTTTCCACTTAAGATGCCGACTTTCAGTTAAATGTATTGTGAAAGCATCAGCATCCTAAGTTGAAACAAAGGATATTTCTAAATTAAGTTAACTTAGATTTTCAAGGCAGCTGGTGAACTTGAGTTGGCAAGTTTAACAAAGTGAAATGTTTTATAGGTCACAGTTCAACACCAAATACATCCTATTTTGTGCCTAAAATATAACTTCAAGCTGAACTTCTTTCTTCTAATAGTTCACTGTGTGTTAATATTATTAATAGACATGAATAATTAATCAAATAGCAAAGGTTATTATTTTATTTAAATAAAACAAGCGTATGTGTTTTAATCTTAAAGGAATAGTTCACCCAACAATTTTCTCAATCAATTCTTACCTCAAGTGGTATAAACCTGGAAAAAAAGAAAGCTGAAAACCTGCAACCATTGACTTCCATAGTAGGAAAAACAGATACAGGCTTCTACAGTATGTAAGTCAATGGTTACAGGTTTTCAGCTTTCTTTTTTTCCAGGTTTATACCACTTGAGGTAAGAAAATACTGAGATCAAATGGATATCATTCATTCATTCATTCATTTTCTTTTCGGCTTAGTCCCTTTATTAATCTGGGGTCGCCACAGTGGAATGAACCGCCAACTTCTCCAGCATATTTTTTACGCAGCAGATGCCCTTTTAGCTGCAACCCATCTTTGCGAAACATCCAAACACTCACACACACACTCATACACTACAGACAATTTAGCTCACCCATTTCACCTGTACCGCTTGTCTTTGGACTGTGGGGAGCACCTGGAGTAAACCCACGCGAACGCAGGGAGAACATGCAAACTCCACACAGAAAGGCCAACTGACCTAGCCGAGGCTCGAACCAGCGACCTTCTTGATGTGAGGCGAAAGCCACTGCTTCACCCAAATGTATATCTATTATTTTAATTGCTAATATAATTATTTAAAATACAGATCAGAGTGAACTTTTATCTCAGATTCAACGGGACCACCTGTACATCTTGTTTTGACATCCTATAGGGGGGGTCAAACTTTAATTAGGTGGGTCAATCCCCCCCTCAAACCCCCCTGTAGTTCACACCCTGGCTACAAGTTTTCAGCTTTCTTCAAAATATTTTCTTTTGTGTTCAACAGAAGCAGGAAACTTATAAAGGTTTGAGACAAGTAAAGTGTGAGTAAATTATGACATAATTACCCTTTAAATATCTAAACGTTAACTGTAAGCTATCTGCCAAACTTCACATGGTGTAGTGATTTCTGTCTGACGTGTACTTTTATAGATCTCCTGATAGTTTTATAGCTTTGTCCGATTTGAAGGTGAGTATAGAAATGCTGAAAACCCTTCTGCATGTCAGCCATCAAATAATTCATCATAATTAATTTGCAGTGATGGGGTGCAGCTGGAAGAGCATCCGCTGCGCAAAACATATGCTGGATAATGCCTAGTTCACACTAGAGGATTTTAAGCCTGATTTGAGCCCGATTTGGAAGTTAACGAGCTCGCCGACAGATCTGGCTGTGATCGGGACGAAATCTGCGGGTGCTCGGCGCTCGCCGCTCTTTATGTGTGAACTACTGAGCAACGCATCAACGAGGCTCGCTGACGCGTCGCCGACACCTCGCAGACGGAAATCCAACATTCAGCATGCTAAATATTCCAGAGCCGTCGGCCGACTCAACCCCACGTGTGGTCAGATGTAGTGACGAGCTGCAGCCAATGAGAGAGCATATCAGCATGAGCTGAATGCCTGTGTGTTCAGGAGCTCAGCAGAAACATCTGTGATTGGTCAGAATGGGCATCAGTGCACTCGCTTCATTCTGCGTTAGCACAGACATGAGAGTAGGCAATATTAACAGTGGAACTAGAATTCTGTAACAGGGCTCGAAATTTCGACCATTTTGGTCGCATATGCGCCCGAAAATTAATCTATGCGACCTCATAATATATCTGGGAGCATTAGTGCGACTGCAGATAATGGTTGTAGTGCGACCTGTTTTGATTTTTTGTAAAAACGTGCTGAATCGCTCTTCCCTGTCGCTATATTGGTTCATATTAGCTGTCATTCACTCAAGGTATTCCACTGTCAGATGACAGGGAAGGAGCTTTAATGACCACGGGAAATGCAAACGGCTGAAGAGTAAAATCTGGATCTAGCCTTTACTAAGTTTACACTGAAACTGCGGCTCATAACAAAGACCGGTATTGCGCCGGTGGTTAGCGCAAGAATCCTGCTCTGCCTGCTCATAAATTGGGTCGGCTGACTCGCCAGCTTTTCCACTAACACAGAAAAATGAAGATCATCTCAGACTGAACATTTAAATTGACACAAACTGAAACCAAAACTTTTAAAGAGTGATAAAAGTGAGACTTTACTTACTTTCTTTTGTCTATTCTTTTTTGAGGTGTATATTATTATTTATTTACTGATGACTGCTTTGCAGCTTTCATCATTGAATTGAATGATTTATTATAATCTTTTGTTTGTTTTGTAGCAGAAATATTATTTATTAAATTGACATGCATATAAAAACAGCAGCACAAAATAAATATTTCTTACTGCAATGATTCATTTTTGTTTGATGCAAACTATGCAATTATTTTTCATAAAGTAACAGACTTTTTATAGCAGATTACCTACATTCATGCACATTCAAGGCAGTATCATAATGAGAAATGGAATTCATTGTTTATTATTATTGTCATTTTCATCATCACTAATATTCTATGGCCTAATTATTAGACATTCATTTTGAAATTATTGCACACAAATATCAATGTCTTCGCAGCATTAGTTAGATAGTTGTTTCTGGTTTTTGTCAGTCCTATTGATGTTGTTTTAAAATACAATAAATCCCTTAAAAAACAATTTTCAGCGGTGCTCATTCATTTTTGGTGGGTGCTCCTAAATTTTTTCTGGTGCTCCTAAATTTATTTTGGGGCTCCTAAATATTTGAAGTTGGGAGCACCGGTGCTACCAAGTAAAAAAGTTAATTTCGAGCCCTGTGTAACTATTAGAATTACCATACTGCTCATTCTGACCGTTCTCATATGAAACGCCATATTGTCACAACATATTTACATTCAAAGCTATTATTGAGATATTAAAATTAAGCTTTGAATGTCTGGCATCATATTTAATGACACCATTACCCTAAAAATATAATCATTTTTTTTGTAATACAGCCTATAAATATGTAGTTAAGATACTAAAACACTTAAAGGTCTTGGCTTTCATTTTCACTTTCAAACAGGAGCTATTTAACAGCACAGAATATGCTGTTTTGAAAGATATCTGAAGTAAATTGATGTTTTTGCCATGTTTTGTTTATGTTAGCAGGAAGTTGCCAGGCAAGAAAATGCACACATATTTAAAGTCACAGCGAAAAGTATCAGACATGCATGCAGTCATTTTGACCAATATGGTAATTTAAGGCAGAAATGCTCAGTTCTTTACTGTTTTGTAATAAAAAAAAAATAACAATGTCAGAAAGAAATACACTGATAGTTAGAAAACAGCAGGGTGTTATAAATATGTTAGTTTTATTTCAAAGAGTTATAAAATTACAAAAATTAAAAACTCTCTGTGTATCTATCCACTGGAACCTGCAGATGAGTGATTAATCCGCTCATAAATCAGCTGATTTGACGATGTTTTTAAATGCTTTCTCCAAAGCTTGAAAAGCTGTCAGTGATGTCATCAGCGCACAAGCAGCCAATAGTGTTCAGCTTTTTTCTGACGACTCCTCCCTCAAATTTTCATTGGCTGTGGTTTGGTAGCTTGAATGAGCTGATGGGAAATGAGATGTTGTCAGATCATGTAGTGTGTGACCCCCCTCTTGTGGATCGTTCACGGAGTGTTGTGTAGTGTGAACACCACAGAGATCAAAAGACACAAAGTCAAGTCATGTAGTGTGAACAGCACAGCGATCTGCTGATGTTTAAAATCCTGTAGTGTGAACTAGGCTTAATAAGTTGAGGGTTCATTCCACTGTTTTCTTCTTCTGTTTTTTTTAGTTCGGCTCTCTGACAGACTAAACTGTTTCAGGAATTTCAATACAAAAGGAAAAAATGGCTTTTGTTTTGTTGTTGTTACATTAATATTTTGGTTTAAAGGGCACCTATGGTGAAAAATCCACTTTTCACGCTGTTTCGACAGACATATGAGTGGGTATAGTGTATAGACCGTCATATTGGGGTGATATAAACACACCCAGTCCTTTTTTTTTTTTCAATTTAACAACATAAAAACGGTGGACCAATTGGTTTTCAGACCGACCAGAACTTGACGTAGGAGTGCGGTCCCCCCGCCCACCGAATTGATTGACAGCTTGGCGTAGCATGTCCCGGTAGTCACGTGTATAATCATGTCAACAAGACAGAACGTGCGCAAAGCAACCGGGTATTAAAGGTGGGTTCAGTTCGCTAGGATCATCAATCATCATCAAATGTGATCAAGAGTGAGTTTCACATGTTTAAAATGTTTTAAAACAGAGCACGTGTGTAATGAAGTACAGCGATTTACTTCAGCTTCATCAGCACAGCCACATGTCAGAACAATTATGAAAGAAGACTCTTCAATCCTGGTTTGTGGACGTTAAATCAGGTTTATTTTGTACATCAACATAACAGATATCCATACAGCAGTGGAGATTAGCCTGTATCTTGACACATTTGCGTGCAAAAACAGTGCTAAGCTAAGCACGCCCTGTTGGTGTGTGTGTGTGTGTGTGTGTGTTTCTCCTGCGGTGTGTGTGTGCGCGTGAAGTTCTTACTGTAGTATTTCTCACAAACGCTACGTGAGATCTGCTTCCTTTAAGTCTGTCTGTTGTCCGACGCAGGCAAGGGAGGAGATTTAAGGCACGCTGACAGGCACGTAGAAGCAGTAGGCGTGGAGGACTCGCCTTAAAGGCACAGTACGACAAAACGACCCTCTGCTGGTAAGATGTATAAAACAGGATCTAGTAAAGGGTATAATGAAAAATCTGATGGGTGTTTTGAGCTGAAACCTACACATTCTAGAGACGCAAAAGGCTTATATTAAATCTAAAAAAAAGGGTCAACCTAGGTGCCCTTTAATATTCCTTTACAGCCATATCCTTGGCTGTGGAGTTTGGCGGTCGTTTCGAACTACAATGGTCCTGTGGTCTACTACAGTGGACATGCTGTCAAATTAAAATTAAATACAAAATGTAAAAATTTGTAGATTTTTTTTTTTCTTTTCACCCAAAGGATGTAGGAAATCACAGAAAAAACACACACACAAAAAAAGGAAAAATTTTCTTTGGGTCTCAGGAGGTTAAACCACAAACTGCCCTGCTGTTTGTCCTCTGTGGACACAAATTAGGCCCTTATCACTGATTATGGTCTTCTGATAAGACTCTCCTGCCTCGTTTACAGCAAGGGACAATGAGGCATATCTGCTTTTCTACTTCTGCTGCTATATAATCAAATTCAAATCTCTTTAATTGTCACATCATCAGCAGCACGTGTGCTATGATAAGTGAAAAGCTTAGGTGCTGGCTCCAGACAGTACCAAATACAGACAGTGCAAATACAACGACAGTACAAAATACAGATTGTGCAAATACAATGACAGTGCAAAATACAACAGACAAAACAAAATACAAAAAAAATACAACAAAAAAAAAAAAGCGATATGTGCAATGAATAGGTGTCCACATAGTTGTTGAAGGCAGTCTTGTTTCAAGTATGGATTGGTTAAAGTGCAGTGCATGCTACATATTGATGGTGTGCAGTGAGGGGTATGGAAGAGTCTGTCTGTGTGTGGGGTAGGGTTGTAACAATATACCGGTATGACGGTCTACCACGATTTGAACGTGCACGATTATCATACCATGAACAATTGCATATCAACGGTTTTAACCCTTAAAGACCGAGACAGCCGCCCGCGGCTAAAAATAAGTATTGCTCTTAAATGTTTAATAACTTTTGATCCGCTGATCCGATTCATACAATTCAAAGATTGGCATAAAGAAGAGAATCTCAGCTTTCCAGTGCTGTATCACATAACACTTTCAGAGGCTCCGGAATCAGTGCGGTTACGTCATCAAAATTTGACAACGCTGATTTGACAAAGAAACGCTCGTCACTGTGTCTCCGGACAAACCAGACATGATACATTGATGCAATGTCCCTCCTCCATGCCCAGATTGGTTCAAACTCGCTATATCACAACCAATAAGCATAGGTTTCACTTTTGTTTGTGGACCAAACAACGAGCTTTTTGAACAACACGGAATGAGAGATAGGCATACATTTATGCGTGGCTAAATAAAACGCAAAAAAAAAAAGTTTTGCATGAAATAATTCTCATACTAAGTACTTTTGCATGCACAGCAGCACAGAAACATGACAAAACAGTGACACATTGCATTGCAGACAACCATATCCAAATCCATATCCATAGACAACCATATCCATGCTGGCACATAAAACCTAAGGATGTTCCATATTGAATCTAGTTTCGTTATGTAACTATTTATAGTATAGTAAATATTTATATCTATTTTTTTACTGAGGATTTGCACCATGTTTATTTGGACTTTGACACATTATTTATTATTTTCTTATTTTTTATTTGTTCATTGTAAGTGGTGTTGTTTATTGTAACTAAAAATATATTATTTGGAAAAAGTCAAAATTGCTTCACTGTTCTATTATTTTGTAACATTTGTAACATACCGTATACCGCGAAACCGTCAAACCGTGGTATTGTTTTAGACGATTATCATACCGTAAAAAATTTATACCGTTACAACCCTAGTGTGGGGTGTGTTATGTGTTCATCATCCTGGTAGTCTGAGGGAAGAAACTTTCCTTCAGCCGGCTGGTGCGTGACTGGATGCTGCGGAACCGTCTTCCTAAGGGTAGCAGAGTAAAGAAATAAACTTAACCCTAGTAAATCGACGCTATTTCACATACTGTCGTACAATATTAATATATAACGCCAGTTTAACATTAGACATTAATAGGGCCACTATTGTGTTTGCTTTCGCAGGGTGAAGAGGGCGTTGAAGGTCTGAAGGTGGATCAGTTTCATCGCCACAAACGTCCCTCAGCATATTGATGTCTTTTGTTTCGTTTGTGTTTACTTCAAATGCATCGATCCGGCCTGTAGTGTGTTTTTGTTTCATCATGCCTCTTGATCTGGACTGTGACGCAGCGCCAAACAAAACGGTAAGAGCTTCGTGCCATCACTAGTTTGATCCGCTTGTGTGTGTGTGGGTGTGTGTGTTGCCATGTGGAAGCAAACAGACACTGACAAGAAGGACAAACCAGGCTGCGAGTATATAAAATACCTCATCTACGCCGACTTAGAGATAACACTATTAATAGCTAGATAGTAATAAACAGACAACATGTTTGTTTATTATCGGTGAATGGCGGATCGTATATTTTATCACGTGACTTTACAGAGTTGCAGTCCATTAGGCTACAGTAACCAAAAAACTGTCTGGAAAATCAGAAAAACCCACAAAGTTTTAGAAAAGTCATGAAAAACAGAAATCTGTATACTTGAATATAGGATAGTTGTCTTTATTTTTTTTCTGTACTCTCACATTATTAGTGCAGTGTAAGCATTATCTATATAAATGTTACGTAGATATAGATATAAATTGAGCGTCACGTTGGTGCAGTGGGTAGCACAATCGCCACACAGCAAGAAGGTCGCTAGTTCGA
This sequence comes from Danio rerio, assembly GCF_052040795.2. Lineage (NCBI taxonomy): Eukaryota > Metazoa > Chordata > Actinopteri > Cypriniformes > Danionidae > Danio > Danio rerio. The sequence continues at coordinate 51,272,695 of NC_141040.1, read as the reverse complement.
GTCTCGGCTGGGTCAGTTGGCATTTCTGTGTTTAGTTTTCTTTTTCTCCCTGTGTTGCTGTGGGTTTTTCTCTGGGTGCTCCTTTTTACCCCAAAGACATGCGCTATAGGTGAATTGGGTAAGTCAAAATTGTCAGTAGTGTATGTGTGTGAATAAGTGTGCATGGATGTGATGGGTTGCAGCTGGAAGAGCATACAGAGCATAAAACATATGCTGGAATAGTTGGCGGTTCATTCCGCTGTGGCATCACTGATTATAAAAAGGGACTAAGCCGAAAAGAAAATGAATGAATGAATGAATGAGTAGACTTAAAGCAGTTAAGTTGAACCAAGTTCCGTTCATCACATTTTACACACTTTTGACATTTGTCCAGCACATTTAAAATGTTTTTTTTTTTATATATGTGTGATTTTTTTTTTCTTTTTCTTTAAGTTTCATTTTGTACAATCAAGTTTTTTTTTCTATAATCCTTGACGCTGAAATAAATTAACAAACAAGTTGAATTCAAATAAAATTACAACAGAGAGAAAGAAAAAAATACAAAGATAATAAATAAATAAAACAAAAAAAAACATTTACAGCATTTTAAACATTTGCAGTTAAACAATATCAGGTGTAAAAATAATTGAATAAATTAATACATTAATATTAATCAGTAATCTGACATGTTTATAGTGGTCTTCTACATACGTTTGGAGTCAAACAATGTTAGTGATCTTTAAACCTGTTTACACAAATTTCTTTATATGGATCAATAAACGAGAGAGTCTTCATTTTTTTCACAGGATGTGGTCATAGGTTGCCATGTCTCGCCATGCAAGTAGAAAATTTCTAATAACATTTATTTATTTGTTTTGTTTTGCCATTATTACTACATAATGTTAGTCTAGTTATTTTGTAAGATACTAGTATTCAGCTTAAAGTGACATTTGAGGGCTTAACTTGGTTAATGGGCTATATGCACACAGACTTTCCATCTTAAGCCAGGCAGCCCAAGGGCTTCCGATGAACTGTCTTTCCATTACACAATTGTCTCGTTTAAGATCTGATTTCTTTTAAAATCACCGTTCTTCACTGCCTGTTTGATGTACGATATAAAGTGCGTCTCAGATTATACAAGAAGTACTGCATTACAGTTTTTCTCAGTGGCTTTGGTGCATTTGTCACAACACTAATGCATTTCTGCACAACAGTAAATGCATTTCTCAAAACATTTAGTGCAAACAGCAAAAAAGGGGATCACCTGCAAAAGTGTGTCACTTGCTCAAAATGGAGAGCTCATTCCTAAAAAGCAAGTGTTCATGTCAAGTGTCAGTGTCATCAAGATGAAAGTCTTGACACCATGGTGTAGGAACAGGATAGTCAAATGGCTTTGTCATGTTTTCATTATGACTGTTTACGCTGTAAGTTTTTTTTTTCAATGCAAAAAAGTCAGATGTTGGTGACACTTCCTGAAAATGCCCAAGACAGCACTCCATACTATTTGCACAGCCATTTGAAAACTACAGTAAAGTTAGACATCACTGCATTTAGTGAGGTATCTGAGTACAAGACACTGAATATGTATGTTTCACAGGTTTACTGCATTTGCTCTGTGCAATTCTTTTCTAATTGTATAATTCGATTCTAAATCATTCATGAAATTGTTCAATTTAGAAGACATTTTCAGAAAGAAAAAGATTTTAAAGTTTTATAAAAATTTTGACTTTCAACATTTTTGTATGTAATGACTCAAATAATGAAATGAGGACTATTAGTTTTATATGGAATGATTATTCAGCGTTCACAAGTTTAGTTCAGTTTGACTGACATGACATAAGCAAATGATAATGTTATAAACAGCAGAGAGTTGGAAGCAGATGATGCATGTCCGAAAGCATCTGCAATTTGTTGGAAGGAATGAGAAACTGCTACTATGATGTGCACAAATGACTAATTGTTTTGAGAAATGCATCAACTATTGTGCAATTGTAAATAGTGTTGTGAAAAATGCACTAAAGTGACTGAGAAAAACTAATATCCATTTCCCCACCATGTCTTTAAAATATGACCATTTATTTTACCGTTATTTTATTTTTATTTCTGCGCTAGCCTGTTGCTACTGACAGTACTAGTAGTATAACTGTCTTTCATCTCTTTATGCTTGAAAAACTAAATGAATGCTTAAGTCTATTTAACTGAATGTATTGTAAATACATTAGAGCATCGATGCTGTAAAACAACCTTGTGAAATTGAAGATAGTCATATTAAGCTTTTACCAGAAGTTTATAGTTGGCTTTAAAACTCTTGCTGTGCATAGAGCCCATTAAATTAACTATGCAAGTTAGGTTAATAAGGCAATCATTAGACATCAGTGGTCTGTTGTACTGTTGCTAATCGAAAAAATATATTAATGTTGGCCAATAATATTGACCTTAGCAGTTTTGAAAATCCTGCATTTGATTATAGCTTAATAATGAGATGCTTCTACAGCAGTGTTTATCAGGTTTTGTGTATAAAACAGTCTCAAACATAAGATATGCTGTAAGCCCTGCTGAAAAAAACAGCTTAAACCAGCCTAGGCTGGTTGGCTGGTTTTAGCTGGTCGACCAGGCTGGTTTTAGAGGGGTTTTGGCCATTTCCAGACTGGTTTCCAGCCATTTCCAGCCTGGTCTTAGCTGGTCAGGCTGGGAGATGACCAGCTAAATCCGGCTTGACCAGCTTAGCCAGGCTGGGAGCCCAGCCAAATCCAGCTATGTCCAGCTTAAACCAGGCTGGTTTTAGCTGGATTTAGCTGGTCATTTTCCAGCCTGACCAGCTAAGACCAGGCTGGAAATGGCTGGAAACCAGCCTGGAAAGGGCCAAAACCCCTCTAAAACCAGCCTGGTCGACCAGCTAAAACCAGCCAACCAGCCTAGGCTGGTTTAAGCTGGATTTTTCAGCAGGGAGGATTTAAATAAAAATATGTTTTTTCATATACTGGCCAATTTGGCTACTAAATTTACGTTCACAGTCATTCAGAACTTAGGGAGGGGGGGGAGGGTTCTTCGGAAAACGAAGATAAGTGAGTAGATCTAGCTAGGCTATTTATAGTGAGTTAGGATTAATCTGATTGGCTAGCTAATGAATGTAAATGGGTGGCCAGCTGCAGTCAATCATATCACGTGCTCCTCTCGAAATTAGTTTGTAAAGCTTCACTTAAAAATGTATATCCCATTCTGAATCACTGAAAACCTTTATAGCTCTACAACAATCATTTATTTTGTGATCAGTTATTGCGATAAAACTCTTTTGATAATTAAATTGATAATTATTTTGATTTAAATCACAAATATGAGCCACCCACTTTTTAGTGGCAAACATGAACGATTAGAATACAGGCTTTCAATTCATGAAATAATCAGCCGTTTCTTCAGAGAAGCCAACAAAGCCTCTTCTCTGTCTGCTATTGTGGGATGGTAATAAAAATCATGCCACAAAGCATCATGTCATGATAACAATTATTGAACCCCAACATATAATTTAATGATGATCAAATTCACTTCTCAATGAAAGCCACAAGTTTCCTGGCGTGCAGCAGTAGAGTTTGGGAGTTTCTTTCTTCTCTTTAATTCAAAAGAAGATTTATTTGTAAAATCTAGGAAACTGTTAGCCATTGACATGCATAGGGGAAATACCATGTGATCTAATATTATTGTTGGTGTTTTTTTTAATCTGGTTTCATCAATGTAGGCCTCGTGATGAAGGAACCAAAACATCTAAACAAACTAATGGTTTTCTGACTATGTGACCTGTGCAGAGACCTGGCCGGCAAAACAATGGAGTAGGGTCTGTCTGCTGACTGCAAGACAGGGGCGTAACATGAATGGGGCGTAACTTGTAGTAGAGGCATAACTTGAAGTTACGGAGACCCACATGTCAAAACTATGATGTCAGCAAGATGGCGCTGTACTCATCAGGTATAAAAGATTACACCTACTCCACACCTAAACCCAACCATCATCGTTATTAACATCTACACCTAACCCAAACCTTAACCCACCCATCACAGTTATTAACGCCTACAGCTACCCCAACCCTAAACCCAACCATCACAGTTATTAACACCTACAGCTACCCCAACCCTAAACCCAACCATCACGGTTATTAATGTCTATACCTACCTCAACCCTAAAACCAACCATCACAGTTATTAATACCTACAGCTACCCCAATCCTAAACCCAACCATCACGGTTATTAATGTCTATACCTACCTCAACCCTAAAACCAACCATCACAGTTATTAATACCTACAGCTACCCCAACCCTAAACCCAACCATCACAGTTATTAATGTCTACACCTTCCTCAACCTTAACCCAACCATCATAGTTATTAACATCTACACCTTCCCCAACCTTAACCCAACCATCACAATTATTAACGTCTACACCTTCCTCAACCTTAACCCAACCATCACAGTTATTAACGTCTACACCTTCCTCAACCTTAACCCAACCATCACAATTATTAACGTCTACACCTTCCTCAACCTTAACCCAACCATCATAGTTATTAACATCTACACCTTCCCCAACCTTAACCCAACCATCATAGTTATTAACGTCTACACCTTCCTCAACCTTAACCCAACCATCACAGTTATTAACGTCTACACCTTCCTCAACCTTAACCCAACCATCACAGTTATTAACTTCTACACCTACCCCAACCTTAACCCAACCATCACAGTTATTAACTTCTACACCTACCCCAAACCTTAACCCAACCATCAAAGTTATTAACGTCTATACCTTCCTCAACCTTAACCCAACCATCACAATTATTAACTTCTACACCTTCCTCAACCTTAACCCAACCATCACAGTTATTAACGTCTACACCTTCCTCAACCTTAACCCAACCATCACAGTTATTAACGTCTACACCTTCCTCAACCTTAACCCAACCATCACAGTTATTAACTTCTACACCTTCCTCAACCTTAACCCAACCATCACAGTTATTAACGTCTACACCTTCCTCAACCTTAACCCAACCATCACAGTTATTAACGTCTACACCTTCCCCAACCTTAACCCAACCATCACAGTTATTAACGTCTACACCTTCCTCAACCTTAACCCAACCATCACAGTTATTAACGTCTACACCTTCCCCAACCTTAACCCAACCATCACAGTTATTAACGTCTACACCTTCCCCAACCTTAACCCAACCATTACAGTTATTAACATCTACACCTTCCCCAACCTTAACCCAACCATCACAGTTATTAACGTCTACACCTTCCTTAACCCAACCATCACAGTTATTAACGTCTACACCTTCCCCAACCTTAACCCAACCATCACAGTTATTAACATCTACACCTTCCTCAACCTTAACCCAACCATCATAGTTATTAGCATCTACACCTTCCTCAACCTTAACCCAACCATCATAGTTATTAACATCTACACCTTCCTCAACCTTAACCCAACCATCACAGTTATTAACGTCTACACCTTCCTCAACCTTAACCCAACCATCACAGTTATTAACGTCTACACCTTCCCCAACCTTAACCCAACCATCATAGTTATTAACATCTACACCTTCCTCAACCTTAACCCAACCATCACAGTTATTAACATCTACACCTTCCTCAACCTTAACCCAACCATCACAGTTATTAACATCTACACCTTCCTCAACCTTAACCCAACCATCACAGTTATTAACGTCTACACCTTCCCCAACCTTAACCCAACCATCACAGTTATTAACGTCTACACCTTCCTCAACCTTAACCCAAACATCACAGTTATTAACATCTACACCTTCCTCAACCTTAACCCAACCATCATAGTTATTAACGTCTACACCTTCCTCAACCTTAACCCAAACATCACAGTTATTAACATCTACACCTTCCTCAACCTTAACCCAACCATCACAGTTATTAACGTCTACACCTTCCTCAACCTTAACCCAACCATCACAGTTATTAACGTCTACACCTTCCCCAACCTTAACCCAAACATCACAGTTATTAACATCTACACCTTCCCCAACCTTAACCCAACCATCATAGTTATTAACATCTACACCTTCCTCAACCTTAACCCAACCATCACAGTTATTAACGTCTACACCTACCTCAACCTTAACCCAAACATCACAGTTATTAACATCTACACCTTCCTCAACCTTAACCCAACCATCACAGTTATTAACGTCTACACCTTCCTCAACCTTAACCCAACCATCACAGTTATTAACATCTACACCTTCCCCAACCTTAACCCAACCATCATAGTTATTAACATCTACACCTTCCTCAACCTTAACCCAACCATCACAGTTATTAACGTCTACACCTTCCTCAACCTTAACCCAACCATCACAGTTATTAACGTCTACACCTTCCCCAACCTTAACCCAACCATCATAGTTATTAACATCTACACCTTCCTCAACCTTAACCCAACCATCACAGTTATTAACATGTACACCTTCCTCAACCTTAACCCAACCATCACAGTTATTAACGTCTACACCTTCCCCAACCTTAACCCAACCATCATAGTTATTAACATCTACACCTTCCTCAACCTTAACCCAACCATCATAGTTATTAACATCTACACCTTCCTCAACCTTAACCCAAACATCACAGTTATTAACATCTACACCTTCCTCAACCTTAACCCAACCATCATAGTTATTAACGTCTACACCTTCCTCAACCTTAACCCAACCATCACAGTTATTAACGTCTACACCTACCCCAACCTTAACCCAACCATCACAGTTATTAACGTCTAAACGTTAAAACGTCTAAATAAAGTCTGTGCACGTTCTCCCTGCATTCGTGTGGGTTTCCTCCGTGTGTTCTGGTTTCCCCCACAGTCCAAACATATGTGCTACAGGTGAATTGGATGAACTAAATTAGCTGTGTATGAGTGTGAATGTGAGAGTGTGTGGGGCCATCCGTTGCGTAAAACATATGCTGGAATAGTTGGCGGTTCATTCCGCTGTGGTGACCCATGATAAAGAAGGAACTAAACAGAAAGAAAATGAATGTGCATATTATTCAATAATAATGCTTTAATATAAAAACCGAGTAAATACATTTTTACATTAGTAAGTAAAAAGATTGAGTGATGGGCTTCAAAATCTGCTGAGTTTCCTGCAGGCACTGATTCCATGTAGGCTCTAATATTGCTAGTCAAGTGTTCTCCTTAACTGAAATGGCCCATCTTTGCAATCAGCATGTAAAATAGGCACATAAATGATTAGGCAAACTCATTAAAATCCCTGATGAACATTAACCTGGAATCCACTGAAGAGAGGAAGAGATTTTACAGTCCCACTGACCTCAGGAATCTCCAGAGAACCACTGCAGTGTCTTTAAGGGTTACGACTGTGGGTGTGTAGAAATGCTCTAGTAACTCTCCTTAACTCTTCTTATTCTGCTCCTCTTACAGTTTATTACAAGCTCAGTTTTTATGAATGGGTTCTCAGTATATAGGGCTGCAAGATACTGGAAGACATTGCAATCTTTAGTATTTATATGAAGTATATTGGGATGTGAGTGCAATTTCTCCAGATGGCTTAAAGACGTATTTCACCCAAAAATGAAAAATTCCTGTCAATTTACTCACCCACACACTGTAAAAAAGGATTGCGCCTATTAGTTATGCGCAATTTAATATTTTGAGTTCAGTTAACTTATCTGGATTGAATGTGAATTGAAATGATTATATAAATATATCAGAGGTCGCGTTAACCAAATATTTTCCGTCATTGACATTTTTTTCAGCAGTGACGGAAAAATCTGAAGGTGATCCGTCATTTTGACGGATTATGCTGAGGGTGATCTATTGTAATTTGTAGCTTACTGTAATTCCCACTCCTGTCCAGCTGATGGCGATTGCTCTTGTTTTTGTCCTCTCTTCTTACCGCTACACTTCTACAGTTGCAAAAATGTCACAGCAGCTGAGTGTGAGAAGTTTCTTTAAATGGCCAAATAGTTGTGATATTAATAATAAAGGTGAAAAAAGAGGAAGTGATGCAGTGGACAATGAAGAACTAACAGACAAAAATCCTCAGTCGCCGTCGGCGCCAATAGCCTAGTGGTTAGTGCATCGACACATAGCACCGAGGTGCTCGCAGCGACTTGAGTTCGATTCCCGTCTCGGTCCTTTGCTGATCCTTCCCCTATCTCTGCTCCCCACACTTTCCTGTCTCTATATCTCCACTGTCCTATCAATATAGGTGAAAACCCCTAAAAAAAATAAAGATAAATAAAAATAAAAAAATCTTCAGTCGCCGATAGCTGTTGTTACGGGCCAACCAAGCGGCAACAAGGAGGTCAGGTGGTTTGGAGTGCATTGTGAGCACCATGCACTACCGAACGCAAGGGGTGCCGAGTATGGCCCGCAGCTCGCTCCCGCACATGCGTTTGTGATGCGGCTGTAAAGCACTGGCCCGATTCCTGTTAACTATATCTGGCCCGAGTCTGTGGAGTCCGGGCTGCTTCTGGCAAGGACTTTCCAGTGTGGCAGCAGAACGCGGCTTCAGCCTCCAGAACAAAATTAAAACTGTCAGGAGAAGTCGACTTTCCGAGGCAAAGACACAGAATTTAATGACAACTGCCTCTGCATCAGATTCTCTTGATGCGCTTGATTACGCACAGGCAAGCACCCAGGTCGACGCAGGAGGAAGATATGAGTTAAGGCAGATACGAGTTATTGTTCATTTGTCAAATAAATAAATGAACAATTTAGCCTATATGCTCGTCGTGCAAGTTCATTATTAAGATATGAATGAAAAAAGCGATTAGAAAATATGCGACAGTCAATAATAGGTTATGACGGAATTTTTACAACCCTCTCCGTCAAAATGAAGGACAATGACAAAGTCTAACGCAACCTCTGATATATATATATATATATATATATATATATATATATATATATATATATATATATATATATATATAATGATAAATGTCTTAATGTCTTTCTGAAGGTTTGGAATTTGATTGTCTTGGTTAAAAAACGGCTGAAGCGGGCTGCAAATTTTGGGTGGGTTTGGGATCAGTTTGGATGTTTTGATTGTGCATTTTATGTTAAATATGTAACAAAAACCAAGTGTGTTTACCTAATCGCAGCTTAAAGACACCTCTCATATGGAGACCTCAACACAGTTTAAAAATCTTGATGGTTCTGTGGGTCTCGTCTATCAAATCTGAGCTTTATTTTGTATTGGATATCGAGTCAGGTGATTGGCTGGGCCATTCTACAGCTTGATTTTGTTTCTCTGAAAGCATTTGAGAGTCTCCTTGGCTGTGTTTTGGATCATTGTCTTGCTTGAAATGTCCACTCTGGATTCATCTTTATTCTCCTGCTAATGTAGATGTTGCACTGAAGCAGCTGATATTCATTTACAATGAGGAAGGGCAGCGAAGAACTACTAAGAGATTTCAGCTGCTGTCTGGGCTTTCACTGCCTATCTACACCTCCCTTTCTTCATGTGTTCAATACTTTTTCCCCGCGTCATTTTATTTTATTGCACCTAACTTAATTTGTAAACTAATTAGATTTGTTTTCTTTGTATATATGGATTCCTTTGGTTGTTACCAACATCTGGTGAACATTTCAAGTCAACGGCACCTTTAGAAATATGTTTTCTGAGAAAAATGGTGACGTGTTCAACACTTATTATTTCCCACCCTGTATATATGTATGTATGTATGTATGTATGTATGTATGTATGTATGTATGTATGCATGCATCTATGTATATGTGTGTATATGTATGCATGTGTGTGTATATGAATGTATGCATGTTTGTGTACTGGTTTCTGCAGCTTGAAGTCATGCGAGGTGAAGCATGTGCTAGATTTTCATGCTGAATGCAAATCGGAGCCTTTGCAAGAGAAGAGAGTCAGTTTACATCTAAATTTAGACAAACGTGTGTTCATTGATAATCTGTAGTAGGCAACACTTTAGTTTCAGTACCAATTCACACCATTTACTGTACTACTGGCTTACAACCTGCCTATTATTAAGATATGAACTTCATTTATTAGCACCTACAGTTAAGTCAAAATGATTCGGCCTTCTGTGAATTTGTTTTCTTTTTCAAATATTTCTCAAATGATGTTTAACAGAGCAAAGAATTTTTTTACAGTATTTCCTATAATATATGTTTTCTTCTGGAGAAAGTCTGATTTGTTTTATTTCGGCTAGAATAAAAGCAGTTTTTAATTGTTTTTAAGCATTTTAAGGTCAATATTATTAGTTTATTTAAGCTATATATTTTTCGATAGTCTACAGAACAAACCACTGTTATACAATGACTTGCCTAATTACCCTACCCTGCCTAGTTAACCTAATTAACCTAGTTAAGCCTTTAAATGTCAATTTAAGCTGAACACTATCTTGAAAAATATCTAGTCAGATATTATGTACCATCATCATCGCAAAGAGAAAAGAAATCAGCTGTTAGAAACTATTATTTAATTATTAAAACTATTATATTGGAAAAATGTCAAAAATTTTACTTAAGCAGAAAATTGGGGGAATAAAATATAGATTGGGTCTAATAATTCTGACTTCAACTGTATGTAGTATGGTTTATTGAGCTAAAAGTCTTAATGGTTTGTTAACAGCATGAATTGTATAGGGTGGGCCATTGATATGCATACGCCTTAATAAAATGGAAATTGTTGGTGATTAACGTCCTGTTTGTGGCACATTAGTATATGTGAGGGGGCTTGTAAATAACCAAAACTAAAACCAGCAAAATGGCCCACCCTCTACATAAAAATAAAGCGTGACCCTTTTGTACTGTTATCAGTTTTTTAAATCTATTGAAAGGAGCTTTTGTGTTGGGATGTGACCCGTATAACTGCTGTGTTTTCATTGGTTATTATTAACTCTGTGCTAACTTTGCTCTGTTGAGCAGGTGAATCAGTTACTCGAGCTTTAGTAATCAATTGTGAACCGGGCGAAAGGTGTGTTTGGTATCAGGGACGCTTGTGTGTGTTGCTTGTGGTGGGTTTTATTGCGTTGCTCATTCAGATGTCCTCTGTGAACTCGGCTGAAGTTATTTATTGGCTGATAGAGTATTTATGGCAGCGATCGGATAGTGTTTGCTCTGGCAGAGGAGATCGACCCGTTTTAAAGCTTGTGGTTGGGTAAAAGACAGAAACACGCATACACACACATATGCAGTGTAAATGTCCTCAATATGCTTTAGTCTAACTGCAGATATGTGTTGCTTATTTTACTTGGGTGCATTGTTGAGAACATATTTTGTAACACTTTGCAATCAGATTATAGTTATTAAATTTTATTACATACAACTAACACAGTTGTTTGTTATGTTACAGCTTGGGTCCATTAAATAGTGTTAGTGGATACAGGGTTTAATTTTAAGGGTGTGTTCATGTTCAATTCTTGAGCTTTGTTTGGTCTGGACCAAACAAAGAAAAACAGTGCATTGGCTTGTGGTTAATCTAGCATTCACTGTGTCATTTTTAAGCCTGGAGCAATGGTTTTAGATACCAAAGAAAAATATATTTAGCATCTGAACTTTCAAAGCAATACTATATCATAACTTATTTAACTTTATACAATACTATACTAAACAATAACTTGTTTAGAGATTGATTAAAAATTAAAGTGTTAAGAATTCTGCTACCAACCTCAAATAATAGTCCGGGTATACGTCAAATGATATGCCGGCAGCTAGATCTCTGCAAATCTCACATTGTCGACCACTGAAGCTAAGCAGGGCTGCACCCGGTCAGTACCTGGATGGGAGACCAAGTGAAAAAGCTAGGTTGCTGTTAGAAGTGGTGTTAGTGAGACCAGGAGGGGGCGCTTAACCTTAAAACCAGCAGGGGACTCTCAACCTGCGCTCTGTTTGGGGCGCACTATACTGCACCCCAGTATAGTGAAGGGGACACTACACTGTCAGTGAGCGCCGACTTTCGGATGAGACGTTAAACCGAGGTCCTGACTCTCTGTGGTCGTTAAAAATGTGAGGATGTCCTTTAAAAAGTGTAGGGGTTTAACTACAGTATTCTGGCCTCTAACCATCCCCATATGACAATTGGCTTAATCACTCTGTCCACTCTCCATTAATCAGGTGGTGTGCGGTCTGGCGCAAAATGGCTGCCGTTGCGTCATCCATGTGGATGCTGCACAGTAGTGTTGGATGAGGAGAATTCCCCCCAATGTGTAAAGTGCTTTGAGTGTCCAAAACACTATATAAATGTAAGGAATTATTAATATTATTAATTATAAAAGAAGTTCTTCATTTAAGGGCAAAAAGAAGTTTAAAATGGTATACTATGGTATACAAGATGGTATACTGTTTCCGAACATGCCGTTCACACCAGACGCGGATGAAGCATCAATCGTAAGTGATTTACATGTTAAGTCAATGCAAAGACGCGAATAGACATCTTGCGGTGCGATACACATGAATGAGTCGGAGTGAATAAAGCGACACGAGTTAAGCGTTTTGTATGTTTCGTGCGAATCACTCGTGTTGGAAAATCTAAACTTCAGCGTACATTCGCGTCGCGTTTACAAATCAGGAGCTTGCTCTTGTAGGGGCGTGATTATGACATAGCGCCTATTGTTGGTGTCTCAAGGGATAATCCTTTTGTCGACACTGGACAACAGCTCATTAAACTGGGCTCAGCTCAGTCTGAAGCACAGCTGAAACCCTCCATCATCCAGGTGTGATTCCTGGGGGAGTTGATGAACTTGCAGAGCTGGGTACACTTCCGAAAGGATCTAATGGATGCAGACACTGCACCAAACAAATCTACGGTGTTTTTCAGCCTTCCTAAAGCATATAAAGCACAGCTATTGTCTCAATAAAATCCATGTTAGCCATTTAACAATGAAGATAGAGTCACCGGGCTTAACTCGCAGACAGAAGCCCTGCCCATGACGCGATTCTGCATCTATTGTGAGGTGAATTTGACGTGCGAATGAAGCGAGTAAACTCAAAATGTTCACATATTAATTTACACGCGAATAGCACGATTTATCCGCGCATGCCATGTCTAGTGTAAACACAGCATGACACCCCCATGCTATAGTATGCAGGGTTTTAAATGTGTCGCTCTGAAACCCTCCCAGTCTTTCCGCAAGTGATAGTAAAGGTGCGGATATATCTGTACCAGCTTTGCTACTCGACCCTTCTGCCTATTCGTGTTACTTATTTGATTTTTTGCACTGGATGTTTTTCTCCTTTGACTATGACTGGCTAGAATGCAAAGCATGTCAAAGTAATGCGTGTGGCGGGGCTTTGCTCCACTTATGCAATATGTGTGCGTATGTCTGAAATAGGGATGCTCATTTCGGTTAATTTTGCCAAACGACAACTGCCACTAGTTAACTAAATATTAACCGTTAACTGGTCAGATTAATATTAAAATATAATTAAATAATAAAAAATAGACGTGCCTATTTTGTGTGATGCATTAAAGATTGCTTTTTAAAATACTGATTTAATTTAACATGCGAACAGCAGCATACAGAACATCTTCACGCACCTGCAGTGTTTCCAGCAACATAGAAAAACAGAATAAACTAAATAAAAAGAATAAAATAAATAGTCCTGCTCTAAATATTTTTCACTTAAATTACTAATTTAGGGTACAAAACTAAAACACTGACTGAATCCTTTTCAAAAGCTTAAAGGCTGTTATTATTTCACAAAACCTCTGTCAACATTTTTAATAGAAGTCATTAGTTTAAAGAATATGTCTTAATTATGATTATGACTTATTTCCTCTGTCTCACTCACGGTTCATGTGTGTGCGCTGCGTGTGATGAAAGACAACGACAACGAATCTTGAGGCTTATATGTTGACTTTTTGTAAAGTATAGGCTACATGTGCCAATTTTATTGTTTACATATGATATGGCATTAATTTGCATGTTTTAAAAGCTATACAATGAAAGCCTCAGTTTGGTGCAAAGTTATACATTATGCAAAAATCAAGAAAATCTTTGGATTTGTTTGATTGGTAGATTAGGCTATGTAGGCTATTTTAAAATGTATATTATATAAGAACTATTAATAAAAAAAAAATTCAAATGGAAAAAGGTTGGTTTGTTTATTGTAGCCTACACTTAATTATCAATAGCCTATTTGTTGAGTTTATGACGCGGCTCCAGGCAGCACAGGGGCGATCAGCATCAGCGCTGGTTTGTGTCGACTCTTCTGTGTCAAACTGTGACCAGAAATATCTTTTCATTTTGCTTCTTTGGCAAAATACATCTGTAGGCACGTGTGATTGCACGTGTTACCGTACCGCGAGTTAACAATTATGTGTTGCTCTGTTGCACATCACAGCGAACGCACTTTTACGTTCCAAAAACGCGAGGTGCACCGCACTGCCTTTTATGTTGACAAGACAAAGAAGCGCGGTACTCTTTTGTACCGTATGTCACTAGGAAACGACCGAATCAGCTGAGCCGTATTATGCGCGAGTCATGTTGCTAATTTTTAATAACATTGTGATGTTCAAGATCTGTAAAGTAATACAGCTCTGGATAACTTGAAACAGCGACCACAAGTCTCTCCTCCATCATTAAAAGTTATCCGTAGTTGTCTTGACAACACAAACTCTGCTGTCACCTCAACGGAAACCTCTGCTTTCATTTGATTGAAGAATGAAAAAGACGTGACTGACCTAACATGCTCTTTCCACTCGAGCACACATAACGCGCAACGGCAAAATGCGAGGCGCGCAGGGCGCATAAAACACTCACGGCTGTTAGTAAACCATTCAACAGATGCCCCTCTCAACGCAAAAAGCGTGTTTGCTGTGATCGGCCCCTTATACAGCCAACTTTTAAAATATATAAAGTAATAGTTTTTAAACGTTTAACTGATACCGGTTACAAATGCACTACTTACGGTTAACAGTTAATTTGGAGCATCCCTAGGCCTGAAATATTCTGAGGTTGTTATATTTAGGATGAGATTTCCATTTTTTTTCAATGAAACCAAATATATAATATTAATGCACATCAGTAACTCGCCAGTGAATTTTTAAAATGTATGTCCCTGTAAGAAAACATTGTAAATAACTGGAAATCCAGCGACCACAATAATCAAATACTTGGGAAGAACTGTGGTCTGAACCAAAGTTCACAGGACGGTGTTCTCTTGAATCATCTCAAGCAGTGGACTTCAATGTTCAGATTGCTAGCCGCCGAGCCGCATCATGGCTCATTACCATAAAGTTGACTTGATTTCAACTCTGGCCGGCTCCTATTGAAAACGAATGACTTCTGGCTACTTTGTCGCTCTTGTCGATTTCGATGTGAACGCACAGTTACTGTATCATATTTGATACTTGAAGGACTCTAAGGCCCCGTTTACACTAGCGCGTTTTAGTTTTAAAACGGCGTTTTAGATCAAAAACGATCCGTGTCCACACGAGCGTTTCACCTAGCGTTTCTGAACATATCTCCGTCCACACTACGCCACCAAATACGTATGTCACGTGACCATTCGAGCACTCTGGGCATGCGCTTTCTAGTATAAACAGAAAGCATGCGTCTCGCTCGGCATTTGGTTTTTGTTAGTCAACAAACGCCGGTTGAACAATGAACGCGATAGCAAAGGAAGCAAGAAAGGTATTTTCGTGGACAGACGATGAGGTCGAGTTGTTACTAAACGTAACAAATGAATAAATGCATAATGGCACCTAAAGCAGACAATAGTGCACACAACGCTCCCAATTCTGTGTCCATTTGTTGTTTACAGTGAAGGCTGGTCTGCTGTCTTCCGGTAGCGTTAAAGCCTTGTGTTAAAGTCATGTGATAATGGCTTGACAAATAAGGGAAGGATACGCAATGACACAAAAGCCCCAATCAGGTAGCGAATCTCAGCAGCCCCGCCTCTGTTTTTAGATGTCCGTTTTCCCCCATCCACACTGAGATGGAGCAGCAGCGTTTCAGAATGAAAACGGTTTCTCCAGCGTTTTCCAAAACGCTCCGTTTTTGGCGCTCGAAAACTCCGGCGTAGTGTGGACGGATGGTGTAACCGTTGCAAAACGTTTTCAAACTAAAACGCATTAGTGTAAACGGGGCCTAAGTGATTAAAATAAAAACAAGTTGTATTTTGCACACCACAACTGCCCTTGGTTCACTAACTGGGAGTGACACATGCTATAAATATATCAGCTATTAGTTTAGTGTTGGATTCAACACATGCAGCTTCATTCAAGTGGGCTGGGGCTGAATGCTTGTGTTAATGTCACATGACACGGCTAATGCTGCCCAAAATCTGTCGTAAATCTCTCCCAGTCCCTCCATATACTCTAGCCCCTCTAAGAATGTAGGACAGTGTGTTTGTGTTTAATTCAGGCATTGAATTCTGTAAGTTTGTAGTTTTCTACCTGAAGGTGAAGAGCAGATTATGTTGAAAAGAGAGAGCGAGAGAAATAAATATATATAGAGAGAGATCCATCAGACACTCTCCATTTGGGAACTTCCTCCTCTTGCCCCATTGCTCGGTCCTCGTTGCTCGGCAACAGCAGTGGCCCAAAATAACCCACTGATGACCGAAATAATCTGCCGATGACAAAAGCAGACACAAAATGTCTCCGCGCTCTGATGTTCTGATGTAATGTTCTACTACGCTAGCAAACACGGATATATTGAGTCATGCGTTTAATACTGTACAACTCTTACAGTGCAAACAAACATAGTAGCACAGATTCTGGCATAGATCAAAGGCATTAATTAAAGTTTGTGTGAAACCAACAGTTAGTTAGTTTTTACCCAGAACAAAAGGCAAAGGTGCAATGACCAGGAAAAAAAAGAGCAGGCGCTGACTGACAGCTGACTATTAAAGAGTGCTCTTTTCTCTATTCCTATAGAGTGGAGGAACTATGACGTCAATTTGTATGCAAAAACCCGGAAGCAAGTTAGCATTTTAGCACTTCCGGTTCCCTCGTCCCAAAGTCAATGGGTTTTTTGTATGGGGTTTCAGTAAAATCGCTTAAATAAGGTCCGTGGCTAACACCAACTCAAGATACTTTCACGTTTTGTTCTACGACATAAAACACATCAGTTACAGCACACTCTTCAACTTTTAAATCGATTATGCTTCTTTAAAAAGACGGTTGCTATCAACTTGCTAAATGAGACTACAGGCGGCGTCGGGGACATTATACGTCATCGAGCTGATCTGGTCTGGAGCGCAGCTCGCTTGTGTTGGGCGTTTGGATTTGTCTGTGATTTAAGTATTTTCATGAATATTATTTTATAGTTTGTTGTGTTATTCTAATTGAGAATTCAGATTGTGTGCAGATAATTCCTTCACATGTAAAGGCTGTCGAGACAGACTAATTTGTTGATCATTTATTTTAATTAAACGATAATATGAAGATACTGCTTACCAGTGCAGCCTGTTTCTTTCCTGCTCTCAGTAATGCAAACGTGTAAATAAATGTGGAAAAATACAGACATATTAACTGTCATTTTAACGTGATCAAGTGATTTCTCGTCTTTTTTTCTTCATCTGATCACATTTAACTGCAGTATTTACACTCCATAAAACGTTCAGCAGATGTGACTGTATGGGCTGATTAGGAATATTGAATGTTGGAATATTGAATGTTGCCATGATGATGAAACTTGCAGGCATTTGATAGACTTGTTCCTCCTCACGCCTAATTTCTGTCGTCTGTTTAAGGTAAGCGGGCTGTGTGCACGCGAGCGATACACTTATTTAAATATGTCTTATAATAATACTATATAGGCACATTTATACACATTTTTAAAACTGTTAAAACAACCGCAAAGCAAAACAGACGTATTTCCCACGGAAAAACGATCCAAAAGGCGCAAAGGTCTATGTGTGTTTGCGTATTTATTAGTTTATAATATATAGCGTGGATTACAATATAATAAACAGAGAGATTAGTTCTTTGTAATGGACGTTATTTCTAAAAATAAGTTTGATAAGTTGTCTGTAGAAGAGTGTGGGGCTGACGTCACAGGCGAGCGCCCCGAGGGCTCTGTAGTCCGTTTATAGCCTAATGTTAGCTTTTCAATTCTTGCGTTTGCATTTAAGATCCAAAAGTGTTGAAAGTTGTATTTTCGTGTGACAATTATCCGGCTGGACAAAACGTGTAAGTGTAATGAACAGTGTTTGAACACAGAGCTTATTATTTGCAATCTTCGAAAACCCTATTGGAAAATCCTATAGGGATTTTCACGAGGGAACCAGTTTTATGCTAGCAGCGGATTAGCCTACAAAGTGATGTCATAGTTCCTCCACTCTATTGGAGCTCTACAAAAAAAAGTATGCACACATCACTCCTATTCTGAAGTTTCTACATTGGCTACCGGTGACACAAAGAATCAAATTTAAAATCCTTCTCTTTGTGTATAAAGCCCTACATGGTCTAGGCCCTCATTATTTATCCCAACTGATTGTTAATTACACTCCACCAAGACACTTGCATTCCGCTGATCAGTTTTTATTAAAAGATCCAAAAGCCCACCGCAAAAGTAGGGGCGAACGTGCTTTTGCCATAGCAGGTCATCGCCTCTGGAACTCTCTGCCATTAGAGCTAAAAAGGCTTCGTCGCTGCCTGTTTTAAGTCTAAATTAATGACGCATTTATTTTCTAGGTGTTTTGAAGCAAAAGTCCTTCCCTTTCAGAAGGGGGGGGGGGGGGGGTGGTTAATGGGGAGGGGGATCAAAACAGTCATGTTCTCTATCGTGTTTAGCGTTGGTCAACTATGGTAGCATCTTTTAATTAGAAAAAAAAATATTCTATTATTATTATTTTCTGTTTTTTTATTTTGCTCTTTTATTGATAATCTTTCTATGTTCCTTCCTATTATGTGCCTATTGCTGTTTTTACAGTTTCATGCTCATATCATGTGTTTATTTTCTCTCTGTAAAGCACTTTGTGCTGCCTTGTGGCAGTTGGAAACGTGCTATATAAATAAATAGAACTTGAACTTAAATTTGAGCTCTCTTAGGTTAAAGCAAAAATAATTTGCTTGTGATTAGGGGTGTCACGATATCGATTTTAAATCGAAATCGATCGAAATTTATGCTCAATTTCGATTATCGAATCAAGAAATAGAATCGTCGATGCTGCCACGCCCCCATGTCACGTCAGCTTGGCTTGCCATGTGGGAAAAACAGGCTTGTTGAAGAGCTTATTAAACTGCAGAAGCAGGAGACCCGTCGACAGAACTTAAACCCTCTCCTCTTTCAATGAAGTCGCCGGTGTGGAAGCATTTTGGATTTCCAGTGAGTTATGTTGACAACGTTCGTGTTGTCAACAAAAAAAGCACAGTTTGCAAGCTCTGCTATGTATGTATTAATAGGGTTCGTCCGATAGTCCTCCGCCCTGCCCCCGCTCGCGAAAAGTACACACTCAGGCCCTGTTTACACTAATATGTCTGTTTTTAAAGGGTATTTTAGAACGACAACGATTTGACATCCACACTGGCGTGTAGCATTTCTGAGCAGCCCTCCTTCCTCACTACCGCTGAAAACGCACATCACGTGACCTTACACACACTCATTCACACACAGAAACAGACGCACTCGCAGCCATGCGCTCCAGACAGCAGGTCCAGGCAGTCAGAGGACTGCTTCAATCTTTCACTCACTTGTACTTTGTCATTTTAGCGAACACCTCAGATACTGTTGGCTGGTTCTTGTTGATAGTGCGTCTTTTTTACCGACGCCATTATAACGACACAGATCACTGCCTATTCACGAGTCCCGCAGAAAAAGTGATTGACAGGTGGTAATTATGTGTGTATCTTGCCTTTATTCATTTACTGTATGATTTGTTTATGGGTAAAACAAAGACCATGCAGGTCAGGTAGTTTAAACGGTAGGCTACAAATAATTAATTGGTCATTAATTAATTAATTATTCATAATCGAGAGTTGAATCGAACCGTGACTTTAGAATGGAAAATGTATTCGAATCGAGGATTGTGAGGATCGTGTCACCCTTACTTGTGATGTGTATTTTTCCCCAGATTGATATTACAATTTAAAAAGGTGGTCTCCATAGATATATACACTAGATGTCGCCTGGCCTATTGTTGTCTATCGGACGGAATGCATCAATAGCGCCGCCATCTTTGTACAGGGTAGCGCTCCTTTGAAATGAATGCGGGACCAAGGTACAGTGGAGGACTGTGGCCATCCAAAGCCAGAGATATACACATATACACATATATCTATGATCGGGAGTTTTCCTGGATGTTAGTATGCAATGTTTTTTTCTAATTAGGAAAATTATAATTTTACATCACTTTTCTACATTGATGGATCAGTGACCGCACGGGCATTCCTGACAAAAAGCTTGTGTTTGTGTGTACAGAAATGTACTATCCACCCTCCCTGTTAAATTTGATCTAATCATGTCCTGAAACACACCTCCTCTCCTCTGCTTTCACTTCTCTGATGGAGGGAGCGATTCGTTTGTGAATGAATCCCCCGAACGACTCTTTCACTAACGTTAGCGACAATAATACAAGTTTCTGGCAGCGCAGCATCTCGTTGTCATATTTCTTTTGCATTGTTTGCTGATTTTATTCAACAAAACTAGCATAAGCCGAGTGTTTAGTGCGAGTTGGAGCTGCTTTGCCGTATGGTGAATGCAGTAAGTGACTGTCATCATCAATAACGTTACCTGATTAGCACAAAAGTTCAGAACATACAAAAACAGAAAAAAACATAATATTACCTATGAAATGTTCTGCCTTTGTGCTTTGTTTACTTTGTTTGCTCGTTACTACACCCGTAGACAGCGCTAAAGTCCCGCATCTTCACGTAATAACACTGTCTTGACTAGTGCGGTTGAATGACATTTGTCCTGGGAGCACTGTACCAATGTGGCGGCGCTATTGACGCATGCTCAGGGTCCCTATGCGATATCTAGTGTATATATCTATGGGTGGTCTTTGCCAACTCTACAGTGCACCAAATGCTGCAGATATTTGCAATTCAATTCAGCTTTATTTGTATAGCGCTTTTACAGTGTAGATTGTGTCAAAGCAGCTTCACATAAATGGTCATAGTAACTGGATCAGTTTTTAGTGTTTAAGTTCAGTTCAGTTTAGCTCAGTTCAGTGTGGTTTGAAGTCATTACTGAGAGTCCAAACACTGAAGAGCAAATCCATCGATGAGTAGCTTTTCAGATCCTGAACCATGCGAGCCAGTGGCGACAGCGGATACTTCCAGATGTTTTTTTGCTCTAGAAATAAAAAATCTCCCCAACAAGAATGTAAAGCATTTATTTTATTTGATGTTATTTTCTATGTAAAAAATAATTATTACTCCATTTTTTCAGGATTGTTTTGTGAGTAGAAAGTTGATTAGAATATCTTTTATTCAAAATAGAAATCTAATGTAGCGTCTTTTGTAGCATTCTTAATACAAGATAAGTAAATAAGTCACTAATTCAGTCAGTCATGAGAGCAGTAATTGCTCCACTGACCCACTGAAACAGTATTGTGTACTCTGACTGTTGTCTATTGCTGGATTCTCTGGCTTCTCTTATCTGTGATGGGCTTGAGGTTAATCTGTAATGTCTGTTAGCATGTGTTGCTGTGGTTGAGGGAGTGTCTTGACTTTCACTCATTAGCAGAAATCCTCCCCTGCTGACCCTGGACCTGTGGGACTGATTTAGCGCTGGGTTGTGTCAAATGTTCAGACGGGAGGATTCATGAAGTGTGTGTGTGTGTGTGTGTGTGTGTGTTATCAGACTGCTGGGTAAATAACATTAGTGAGCACACTGTTGCCGGGGCTGTTGCCAGGGGAATGACCTGATGGTTTTGTTGAGGAGAGCAGCATCATGACCTCCTGGAGCCGGTTGCTAAGCAGTATTTTCACCTTAGTAACTGCTGGCTTTCTCATCCGCCTGGATCCCCACTGAGAGAGTGAGAGAGAGAGAGAGTTTAGATGTGCGAGCGCACGTGTGTGTGTGTGCGCCTGTCTGTCTGTGTGTGTGTCTATGTCTGTCTGTGTTTGTGTGTGTGCCTGTGCCTGTTTTCCTTTGTGTGTGTGTCTGGGTGTGTGACTGTGTGTGTGTGTTGTCTGTTTGTGTGTCTGTCTTTGTGAGTGTGTGTCTGTTTGTCTGTCTAGGTGCGTGACTGTGTGTGTGTGTGTGTCTCTCTCTCTCTCTGTTTGTGTGAGTGTGTGTCTGTGTGTGTGTGTGCGCGCGCCTGTCTCTGTGTTTGTGTCTGTGTGTGTGTCTTTGTGTGTCTGTGTGTGTGTGTGTGTGTGTGTGTGTGTGTGTCTGTCTCTGTTTGTGTTTGTATGAGTGTGTGTCTGTCTGTGTGTGTGTGCGCGTGCCTGTCTTTTTGTGTGTGTATTTGCGCGTGCCTATGTCTTTTTTGTGTGGGTGTGTGTGGGTGTGTGTGTGTGGGTGTGTCTGTGTGTGTCTGTGTGTCTGTGTCTGTGTGTGTGTGTGCGCGCCTGTCTCTGTGTGTGTGTGTGTGTGTCTGTGTCTGTCTGCCTCTGTTTGTGTTTGTATGAGTGTGTGTCTGTCAGTGCGTGTATTTGTGCGTGCCTGTCTTTTTTTGTGCGTGTGTGTGTCTGTCTGTCTGTCACTGTGTGTGTGTGTGTGTGTGTGTGTGTGTGTGTGTGTGTGTGTGTGTGTGTGTGTGTGTGTGTGTGTATGTGTATGTGTGTGTTTGTGTTTGTGTGTGTGTGTGTGTGTGTGTGTGTGTGTGTGTGTGTGTGTGCGCGTGTGTGTGTGCGCGCGCGTGTGTGTGTGTGTGTGTGTGCGCGTGTGTGCGAGTGCCCTTGCCTATGGCTTTTTGTGCGTGCGTGCGTGTGTGTGTGTGTGTGTGTGTGTGTGTGTGTGTGTGTGTGTGTGTGCATGTGATCTTGGATAACAAGTTCATTGACTGCAGTCTTGTATTATACGCATATTGAAATAAGAATATTGCCAAATATTTCAAAATAATTAGCAATTAGTCCTTGAAATTTTCATTATTATTATTTTTACTATTATTAAAAAATGATGCACAGATCAGTTTATTGAATTCATATTATATAATTTGCTTATTGTTCACTTTGCTTTTAAAAAGTGTTTAATTATATGCTCAAATGTATAAGCAGATCATAAAATATTTTTACAAATTATATTTCTTTTTTTTTTTGTGTTTATAAATCATTTTTGTTTGTTTGTTTCAGAGTCCAAAACAGGAAGCTGAACAGGAAGTGTGTGAGGTCTCAAAGGAAGAGAAAGTTACAGACACACCAACGCGAAGAGTCGGACGACCTGCTCGAAAACGCAAAGCACCTGCTGTGAGTACTTAAAAATAATAATGTAATAATGTTAGATTGCCCCCCTGGCCATCGAGAACAAGGAGGAGGAGAACTGATAAACTTCTAAACCATTTTGATAACACGCATACATTTACCGGCCTCTTTATTAGGTACACCTGTCCAACTGCTCGTTAATGCAAATTTTAATCAGCCAATCACATGGCAGCAACTCAGTGCATTTAGACATGTAGACATGGTCAAGACGATCTGCTGCAGTTCAAACAGAGCATCAGAATGGGGAAGAAAGGTGATTTAAGTGACTTTGAACGTGGCATGGTTGTTGGTGCCAGACGGGCTGGACTGAGTATTTCAGAAACTGCTGATCTACTGGAATTTTCACACACAACCATCTCTAGGGTTTACAGAGAATCTTTAGAATAAGAGGAAATGTCCAGTGAGCGGCAGATCTGTGGGCGCTAGTGCCTTGTTGATGCCAGAGGTCAGAGGAGAATGGCCAGACTGGTTCCAGCTGATGGAAATACAACAGTAACTCAAATAACCACTCGTTACAACCGAGGTCTGCAGAAGAGCATCTCTGAACACACGCAGATGGGCTACAGCAGCAGAAGACCACACTGGGTGCCAATCCTGTCAGCTAAGAACAGGAAACTGAGACTACATTTCACACAGGCTCACCGAATTTGGACAGTAGAAGATTAGGAAAACATTGCCTGGTCTGATGAGTCTCGATTTCTGCTGGAACATTCGAATGGTCGGGTCAGAATTTGGCGTTAACAACATGGATCCATCCTGCCTTGTGTCAACCGTTCAGGCTGGTGGTGTAATAGTGTGGGGGATACTTTCTTGGCACACTTTTGGCCCATTAGTACCAATTGAGCATCATGTCAATGCCACAGCCTACCTGAGTATTGTTGCTGACCATGTCCATCCCTTTATGACCACAGTGTCCCCATCTTCTGATGGCTACTTCCAGCAGGATAACACGCCATGTCATAAAGCACAAATCATCTCAGGTCTGGTTTCTTAAACATGACAATGAGTTCACTGTAGTCAAATGGCCTCCACAGTCACCAGAGCTCAATCCAATAGAGCACTTCTGGGATGTGGAACGGGAGATTCACATCATGCATGTGCAGCTGACAAATCTGCAGCAATTGTGTGATGCTATCATGTCAATACAGACCAAAATCTTAGGAATATTCCCAGTATCTTGTTGCATCTACGTCACGAAGGATTAGGGCAGTTCTGAAAGCAAAAAGGAGATCCAACCCGGTACTAGTAAGGTGTACCTAACAAAGTGGCCGGTGAGTTTAAATAAATGTTACTTTTGTCCCTACAGGAACTTTTGCCATTTAAAACTGATTTCCTTTAAAACTGCTTAACTAAGAAACTGCAAACTTAAGCATCTGTTATTGCACTAAACAACCTGTAGATTGATCGCTAGTGTGACTCATGAAAAGAGACACAACTTGTAATAAGGAAAAAAAGGGCTGCTACAATAATTTACTTTCTGCACTTAAAAACTGAAATTAGGACCAAACTGCAGGACATTCAGCTGATATTAGACAGCTCCATCAAAGGTTGCATGCTGAATGTGCTGTTATAGCCTAGAAAGCAAATGTTGTTCAGGATCCAGGAAAATCACTTTGTTCTTTCGTCCCGGCTTTCCTCTATATTTTGGATCTGCCATCGAAGCCCTAGTAGTTTTGAGACGATCATGTTCTTAACCAGGGGCGGACTGGCCATCTGGCAATTCTGGCAAATGCCAGAAGGGCTGGACCATTTTTTCAACGTGGGCCGGTCAGCTATTTTTTTTATTATTTTTTTTATATGTATTGTTTTTACATGCAGGCAGCTTTTATCTCTTGTTAGATGTGAGTATTATGATGATGATGATGATTATAGTAGTAATAATAATAATAAATGTTAAGCATTGGCCCAATCAAATGAAATAGTCTCAAAAGGGGGCAGCGCAGGGGCGCAAGAAGGTTGCTATTTCGAGCCTCAGCTGGGTGAGTTGATGTTGGAGTTTGCATGTTTATGTGGATTTCCTCCTGGTTTCCCTCACATGTGCTCTAGGTGAATTGGGTAGGCCTAATTGTCCATAGTGCATGTATGTGAATGTGTGTGTATAGGGGTTTCAAAGTGAGTTGCAACTTGGAGGGCATCTGCTGCGTAAAGCATATGGTGGGTAAGTTGGCGGTTTTTCCGCTGTGGCGATCCCTGATTAATAAAGGGACAAAGCCGAAAAGATAATGAATGAATGAATGAATGAAATGATTGCATAGATAAATTTGTTATAAATAGGTTATTTTTGTTCCAGTCACGTGCTTTAAATGTTTAAATATATATCTCACATGGTACTGCTTATATTATTTCACCATCTGTACACCAATATAAGTAGTGGATATGCGTGTTCGTGCATGGGGCTGTGTCAGTGTGGTAATGTGGGCTGGTGTGGCTACAGTGCCAGGGATGATTTTTAGTCCCAGTCCGCCCCTGTTCTTAACCCTAATAACACTAAAGGGATAGTTCACCCAAAAATTAAATCTGTCATCATTTACTCACCCTGCACTCGTCTTTATTCTGTTAAACACACAAGAAGACACTTTAAAAAATGCTGGCACCTGCTGGAAGTTAACAGTAATCACTAATCATCATTTTTCAAATTACTCTCTATTACGTTCAACAGACCAAAGACAACATTTAAGGTGGAAAACCACATAAGGAAGAGTGAATGATAAGGTAATTTTTGGGGGGTGAACTGCCTCTTTAAACTCCACTAAGCTTCAGTGAATTCAGATTGATGCTAATTTGAAAGTTTAAAAAAAAAAAACAGGAAATGGGTCACATGATACAGCCAAAAAGAAAGCCACAAAAAAATGAGCAGTTGCAGTCTGTGATGATGGTGAGTTCATTTCTATGTGTTCATAATTTTGACTAATGCTACGAAGATCATTTTCAGACATTATCAGGTTTTCTTAGATGCTGACAGTTTGTACTGTCTCTGATAGGAAATAAACCGCATGCAGGCTAACTTTCACTATAAAGTTGCTTCCGCTTGATCTGTGTGTGAACGTGTGAATGAATGTGTGCTAATATGATGCTTTTTTCCTCACCGGCCTTGTGGTAGAGAGGTGATTTCTTCATGTAAGCAGCATGTTTCAGCATCCCGGCTTTTTGCGGTTGACTGATAATCATTCTTTCATTCATTCATTTTAATTTGGGCTTAGTCCCTTTATTAATCTGGGGTCGCCACAGCGGAGTTAACCGCTAACTTATCCAGCACGTTTTACGCAGCGGATGCCCTTCCATCTGCAACCCTAGACTGGGAAAATGACTAATCAATCAAATGACGAAATTCAGATTGTTTGCCGGTGTTGGCTTCAGTGTGAACATTCTGTTAAGTGACTGTCTTCAGTCTTGTTTTGTAGTGAGCGAGACACACTGTACAATACTGGATGATTTGAATGGTCAGAAAGTCTAAAGAGAAGCTGAAGTATACAAAGAACTTTGGCGGAAGTGAGTTTTTTTCTCTCAATGCGAGTTCTGTCTTTGTTTTGAACCACATAAAGCTTATAAAATGAATTCCCCCCCCAAAATAAAATAAAGGCAAGGCAAGTTTATTAATGGCCTCGCCAATTATTATTTCCAAAGAGTGGAACGATACGGTCAACATAGGCTCATTCTGAAAAGTAGCCCTATATACGTTTCTGGAGATCACGAATTATGTAGCCAGAAGTATGTATGGCTGCATTTCCTCTTTAAAATGAAGGCTACAGGGTGGTATGACGTCGTTCCTTTTCACACTTACAAGCTGACTGCTTACCTCCATATGGACTGCTTTCCTACTGTTACCAGTTTGTCCAGTACCTTGCCATGTATGTCAGTCGACTTGAGATGCAGAGAGGGTTCGGGTCCAGTTAAGAACGGTTCCAGAAAGTGGGTAAGACAAAAACAGAATCCAAAAAATAAAATAAACATGTAAATAACAGGGTGAGAATGTGGTTAAATCTAAAAACATGGTAAAATCAGCTTTTCTTTTTCTGAATAGTTTTTTTTTTTTTTTTTGGTTGGGTTTAGAGTAGTGGGTGTGCATGTCAATCAATACACTTGGTTTGGGATTAGGGAAGGAGGAGGGTGGGTCAGTCAATCGGTCAGTCAGTCGGTCAGTTGACAGTGACCTCTAGTGGGTTTTTGCAAGAACAGCAGGCACGAATGGCACTTGCAAGAGAAATTTGAGATCTAAAAAAAGCATATACAGCGGCCTCTGGTATACAGGACGTCCCAGCAGACGAATTGATTTGAATTGAATTGAACAAATTGACAAAATTGATCTGATTAAACAATTTAAAAGAATATAAAGTTTAAAAACAATTTCAAGATTAAACACCAGCGTATTGCTCTATCCTTACAGGTCCATTGTGTAACATTGACTCCCAGTGGTTGAACTTGGTATTGCGCTCCTGGTTCAATACACTTTTTCACTCGGCCCCTCTTTGACGACTCCACGCATGAGCAGGTTGCCAGATTGATAACACCAACAGGAGCCTGTCTGACTATCGAGCCTACACTGTGTCCTAATTAATTACAAAAACAGAATCCAAAAAATAAAATAAACATGTAAATAACAGGGTGAGAATGTGGTAAAATCTAAAAAAACATGGTAAAATCAGGCTAGGGCTTTTCTTTTTCTGGATTGCTTTTTAAAATTGTTGGTTGGGTTTAGAGTAGTGGGTGTGCATGTCAATCAATACACTTAGTTTGGGATTAGGGAAGGAGGAGGGTGGGTCAGTCAATCGGTCAGTCAGTCGGTCAGTTGACAGTGACCTCTAGTGGGTTTTTGCAAGAACAGCAGGCGCGAATGGCACTTGCAAGAGAAATTTGAGATCTAAAAAAAGCATATACAGCGGCCTCTGGTATACAGGACGTCCCAGCAGACGAATTGATTTGAATTGAATTGAACGAATTGACAAAATTGATCTGATTAAACAATTTAAAAGAATATAAAGTTTAAAAACAATTTCAAGATTAAACACCAGCGTATTGCTCTATCCTTAAAGGTCCATTGTGTAACATTGACTCCCAGTGGTTGAACTTGGTATTGCGCTCCTGGTTCAACACACTTTTTCCACTCGGCCCCTCTTTGATGACTCCACGCATGCGCAGGTTGCCAGATTGATAACACCAACAGGAGCCTGTCTGACTATCGAGCCTACACTGTGTCCCAATTAATTACAAAAACAGAATCCAAAAAATAAAATAAACATGTAAATAACAGGGTGAGAATGTGGTAAAATCTAAAAAACATGGTAAAATCAGGCTAGGGCTTTTCTTTTTCTGGATTGCGTTTTAAAATTGTTGGTTGGGTTTAGAGTAGTGGGTGTGCATGTCAATCAATACACTTGGTTTGGGATTAGGAAAGGAGGAGTGTGGGTCAGTCGATCGGTCAGTCAGTCTGTCAGTTAGTGGACAGTGACCTCTAGTGGGTCTATGCAAGAACAGCTGGCGCGAATGGCACATGCAAGAGAAATTTGAGATAAAAAAAAAAGCGAATACAGCGGCCTCTTGTGGATTCACAAAAACTGCAAAAAACGTAGCTCTTGGGATGTATTTGGTGCTCTCCAGAAATGTATATACAGGTATGTTTTCAGAATGAGCCTGGGTTGGATACGCTATGCGTCGGTGCGCTTTTATGGCAGTTTCCACTGTCAAAAGGTACCAAAAAGCGATCTGTACTAGGGCTGTGCAATTAATCGAAAATCTGTTTTTGATTTTGGCTTCTAACGATTAATTGAGATATAAGGATTAATTAAACCCTTTTCCAGTTGTACACATGTGTTGCTCTGCAAAGCTCAGCTTCATTTGAAAATGACTAAAAGCATGTGCTGTAATGTAACGTTTGCAGCACAGGATGCGCATCGTTCATTGATGTAGATTTGAATCATTGATGTTTCTATAAAGCAGGAATGAGACTGCATGCTTTTGATACAGAAATAAAACCCATTATTGGGAACAAATGTGTTAAAGTAATAGTTTTAGGTGTCTGTATTTAATGCTGTCATCGTGCTGCTGTCATGTCCACTTGTTGTTTTTGTTGCGGGAGCAACTATGGCGGCAAATCAATGCCAATATTAATCGAGCGCAGAGGTGATGTTTGCACGCGAGGAGAAGTGAACCGTGAGCATATTACAGGTCTACACGCGAGAAAACTACAGCTTGCGAGCGCACAGGGGATCTTCACGTGCAAGTGAGCAAGGTCATGCCTAGAGCGCGCGCGCGATCAGTTCTCGCCGCTCGCTCGCTGGTTCTTCTCTCTGCTCGCGCGAAACATGTCGGATTTTTGTCAGTCCTGGGGTGGGACTTGTTGTACTTGTTATCTCTAACGCTATTGGCTACTCTACCTTTCCAGAAGTTAGCCGGGATTGGACGCAGGTAAGCTAGTTTCCCCGTTAAATAAAAATATATAGGATATCTTATCATAATGTCACAGTGTGAAACTAATAGACTCACTTTCTCAGTAATAATAGGTGGAGACTTACTTTCAATAATGAGATATTTCTTGTAATAATTATTCTCATAATAATGCCTATTCTTACCATCATGACCAAGTCATATAATGACAAATCAAAATAATGAGATATATTCTTGTAACAAACTTTATTACTTGGGAGAGAAAGAGAGAGTTATACCATGTGGCAAAAGAACTCTCCATTAAACAGAAATTGGGGAAAATATACATGGGCTAATAATTCAGGACGAATAATTCAGACTTTAAATCTGTGTTTTTTTAACTATTTGATGAAGTTTAGCACCAACATTTAAACTGAACTCAAGCCAAATTTATGAACATGAACTCACATTTTCAAATTTATTAAAATCTTTTTTTTTTTTCTTAGATTCATTGTCCTTGACTCATTTTCTTATGAAGAACAAGTCAGAATAAATTGGATGGACAATAGTACACAAAAGAGGCTATACATGCATGAAGTGCATAAAGTACAAAGGTTTATAGTAAATATATTGCCATTAGTCATTCCACTAAACAGTTAAAGTCAGAATTATTAGCCCGCCTGAATTATTAGCCCCCTGTTTATTTTTATCCTAATTTTTATTTAATGGAGAGAAGATTTTTTCAACACATTTCTAAACATAATAGTTTTAATAACTCCTTTCTAATAACTGATTTATTTTATCTTTGCCATGATGACAGTAAATAATATTTGACTAGATATTCTTCAAGACACTTCTATTCACCTTATTCTCAGCTGTCGAGCGGGCGCTGCCATTTGAATCTTTTTGTCTCGAGATTTCCGGTCACATTCACTTCCATTAATTTTTTGACGTTAACAACTGCTCGTTACGCTGCTTGATGTTGCAATTTAATATTTTCTTATTATATTATGCTACTTGGTCTGTGTAGTCATGCAAACATTTGTTTGTTGAGCAAGTAGTTTGGCCATTTTCTGCCGTTTATTATTCCGATTCAGTCGCCTATGGGAGAAATGACAAGGAAGTTCTAAGACAATCGCGAAAACAGGCGCACTTCCGCATTTAAGAATAAGGTCAATACAGCTTACAGTGACATTTAAAGGCTTAACTAGGTTAACTAGGCAGGTTAGGGTAATTAGGCAAGTTATTGTATAACGATGATTTGTTCTGTAAACTTTCGAAAAAAATAAATAGGTTAAAGAGGCTAATAATATGGACCTTAAAATGGGTTTTAAAAAAATTAAAAACTGCTTTTATTCTAGCCAAAATAAAACAAGAAATAATTGGGATAATAATTCTGACTTCAACTGCATATGTGGCCTTTTAAGATGTGGGCATGTTGTATAAAAAAGTGGTATTTTTATGCCTCTGAATTGGAATAATGTAATGGATAGTGAGTAAAGCCGAACGAAGATTGTAGAAATTAAATTGTTGCTCAATAGGTGGCGATAAACACCCATCTGAATGTCTGTCACTGTATTCTTTATGTTTGATTGGGCTAATCATTTTTGAAGTCTTTATATGCAGGTTATTCAATCATTAACTAAAAATGAGATTGAAAAAAAATTATATATATAAATATATATATATATATATATATATATATATATATATATATATATATATATATATATATATATATATATATAAAAAAAATTTTTCACTGATCTATATTACAAAAAATGTAGATATATATAATTATATATATATAATTATAAATAATTATAATAATATACAAAGGTGCACTGTACATATAGTATGCATTGTATGGAAAGATCTAAAAACCAAATAAACTCTTCTGAAGATAATATTTCCTAGAAAGATCAACCCCAAGTGTAATAATGAGCACTGCTGTTGTGGTTAATAATGAAGTAAAATACAACAAACCAGAAGTGCTGCACGGGACAAATCAAATGGGTTCAGAAAGTCATGTTACAAGAATGCAAGTCATTATTTTAGAAGATTAATTATCATTATTTGACTGTTTCTCAAGATTCAATCCTCATAACGTGCGAGCAGAGAGAAAAACCAGCGAGCGAGCGGAGAGAACTGATCGCGCGCGCGCTGTAGGCATGACATCGCTCGCGAGAGCGTACATCGTGCGCACAGATGATGATGATGTGCGCGCGCGGGACTTGTTTTCTCGCGCTGGATTAATTGAGCGCGCGCATGAAGATCCCCTGTGCGCTCGCGAGCTGTAGTTTTCTCGCGTGTAGACCTGTAATCTGCTCACGGTTCACTTCTCCTCGCACGCAAACATCACCTCTGCGCTCAATTAATATTGGCATTGATTTGCCGCCATAAGCAACAGCGAGGACTGACTGGAGTAGAACCGGCTCAATCTGGCCAATGGCAGCAGGACTACAGACTCTGAGGTGCCGTACGGGTCAAACACCTACAGCGCAAATTAGATTTACTTCTAAAGTCTTACAGTAAGATTATGTATTAAATACATTTACGAAGACGAAAACAAAGGAGGTTTTTGCTATAATTGTATTTAGTTTCAGTTAGTTTTGTATGTACACAATACAGTTTCACTTAGTTCTAGTTTTTAAAACTCTCGTTTATATTTTTATTTCAGTTGACGACAATTATTTTACAATTTAGTTTTCGTTTTTTTTGTTCGTTTTCGTCAACTATAATAACCGTGATGTCCACACACGATCAGTGCTCATCATGGGGAAATGAAAACGAAACCTTTGTTGAAGCACATTTATAAACACAACACTGACGACCCAGGTCTCTGAACAATTCTTCTTCCACTTGTTTTAATTACAGTTGGCAACATGGCGTCTTTGAACACTGTAACAGGTAAATACAGTCTTCGACGCTATCATGCATATTAATGAAGTTGCTTCTCATTCATAATAGAATGCACTGATTGGTTTGAACCAAGTCTTTCTCATGAATTAATGTTTAAAGCTCAAAGACGTCATGTTGTGCTCGCCGGTACAGACAGCCATTCTCCACGCTGGAACTTACACAAGGATCGCCGTGACGCAGCTTCAAATTTTCTTTTCAAACCAGAAGAATGAATTTGCTCGAAATAAAGCGAAAACTACCTATTTTCACTTTTTAGTGAAATATATGTGTCCTAATAGTGTTTCTAGCAACGTGGGGACACATATGTTTCGTGACCCTTTAAATGTGAAGAAAGTGTGTGTGTGTGTGTGTGTGTGTGTGTGTGTGTGTGTGTGTGTGTGTGTGTGTGTGTGTGTGTGTGTGTGTGTGTGTGTGTGTGCTTGCGTGCGTGTGTGCGTGTGTGCGTGTGTGTGTGTGTGTGCGGCCTGGTGTGAAACACCTGTAGGCCTTTGAGGTTTATAGAGTTCCCACCTGTTGATTAAAGCCATCAGCAGCCATCTAGAGAGTGTTGCTTATCACACTAATTAAAGCACTAGTGTGTGTGTGTGTGTGTGTGACTGAGCTGATTAATGTGTATGCAAGTGTGTTTGGCATCTATTAACTCACAGACTGCAGTAAATCTCACACCAGCCCTCGTCACACTGAACCAACGAGACTTTTACAGCTCATCATAAAGTTAGCAGACAGCGTCACGCTGCAGGACGTCCCAGCAGACCGCCAAAATTCAACTGATTAAACAATTTAAAAGAATATAAAGTTTAAAAACAATTTCAAGATTAAACACCAGCGTATTGCTCTATCCTTAAAGGTCCATTGTGTAACATTGACTCCCAGTGGTTGAACTTGGTATTGCACTCCTGGTTCAACACACTTTTTCCACTCGGCCCCTCTTCTGACTCCACGCATGCGCAGGTTGCCAGATTGATAACACCAACAGGAACCTGTCTGACTATCGAGCCTACACTGTGTCCTAATTAATTATTTAAGCAATGACATGATAGAAGGAATGTTTGCTCAAATATCGGTTTAAAATATCTGTTAAAAGGAGTTTTTGTAATGACCAACACCTGGAATTTCTATTTTACAAACTGCTTCTATTTCTCACATGCTGAACAACAGAAAAACTATGACAATGACCACCTTAGGTACCGAGGTGTACTTTATTCAGTGTTAAATGCTAATAATGTGAGTTTGAATGCCATTTTATGTGACTTTTACGAGCAGATAGTTCCCCTCAGATCTTGAAAATAAAATAAATAGTTTGAAATTGAACTCAGAACTGTGATCCAGTGCAAACAAATATTAGTGATCCAGCGTGTACAATTAGTAATGTTAAAGAGGTTTAATATGTATTAAATTGATTCTAAATCTTACCATTTTGTTGGAGTGCAGTGAGTGCACGTATACTCTGTGCTTCTGAATAGCTGTGTTTAAATGTTTCTGTCGTGTTTCGTCTGGTGCAAACAGCCAAATTGCTTATCCCTGAAAATCTCGTCACATTGCGTGTTGTTAGGACACTGTAAAGGCTGATTTATACTTCTGCGTCAAACACCGGCGTATGCTACGGCGCTGATGCTTAGCCCTTCGCTGTGGCCATCGCCGTCACTGACGTGCACCTCTCAAAAAATGTAACTACACGTCGCAACGACGCGTAGCATAAGCTCTGTGATTGGTGGGCTTGGTAGGGCTGACGAGTCTGGGCGGGACCGAGAGCCGCGCGAGCGATTGTTTACAAGTATGGAATCCCGTGAAGGAGCTCCGGATGGAAAGTTTTGTTTTGTGTTTACCTCATAGTTAAAGTTGTTGCACGTCCGCCGGTTCCTGCCTCAAAATGAGCGAGTTTGAGCCACTTGTACATCCAGGAAGTGTTCAGGAAATGCAAAAAAGTAGCGAAGAAACTCGACACAGAGGAACATTTACACCTCACTGCCAACTAGCGTTTCGGAAGTGTTAATGCAGACCGACAGAGACAGCGCGCAGAAGTATAAATGCACAGCCACGCGCGTTGCCTGCGCCGTGGGTTACGCCGGTCACCTGACGCAGAAGTATAAATCAGGCTTAACTGAGGTTTTAATTTAACACTGATTCAGGTGTATCTGAATCCCTGCAGACAGTCGGTCAGAGCTGTGTACTGTCATCTATTCAAAGAAATTCACTCAGACTCCATGTCTCATTCAAACATTTACTGACGATAAGTTGTGGTTTTCTGAAACAATACAAAAATAATCTCACATAAGTAATTGTAAAAATAACAACAAATAACAAACAGAACAGCAAATATTAATACTTATAATTATAAAATATGAATACAAATTGCAGTAACTGCACATTATATGAATGGAAATAATAACAGCAGGATTTCTGTGACTGTCCACAAGAGGGCCACTAAAAGTGACTGAGGCACATTTTCCAATGAGATAATAAATCAACAAGTATAAGTGATAACTCAACAAAACGATTACGTTTGTACATGTAAAGTGTTAACATTATGTGCATTAAATATAATGCATATGAAAACAAGCTTAATTATCAACTATTATCAGTTACAACTGCAAAATCGGCCATTAGTTGCTATTACGTTATAGCGATATTGCGCATTTCACCCGCAAACATTTACATCAATCAAACCAAATACACTTACTTTCTGTGCACGCACAACTACATACATCAGCAGTGGTGTTACTTTGCATGTAAACGTGAGTAGATAAGCTGATAACTTTCCCTTTGTAGCGATTTTAGATTGGTTCTTTGTCTCCTCTGCACACCTGCTTCTCTTCCTTCTCCAAGTCCCGCCCATTAAAGTGACGATGCAATTGCGTATTAGTCAGCAGCAGAATGTTCCAGAAGCCTTTTGAACAGACACAGTGTTACAATGTAACCTGCTCACCTGATGTTTACACTTGTATTATTTATATTATTTGCTAATTAATAACCTCATGTGGAACTCTGAATCTGCGTCTCATTTCTGAGGCTGCTGCTGTCCACTGGTGGTCGCATTTTTGGTCGTGGACTCTGAGAGCCTAAACTAAATAAATTAGCACGCTGTTGTCCACAAAGGCAACCTGGGGTGCTGAAATATAATTGGCTAAATTGGCAGTAGGCAGGTTAAAAGAACAAAAAACAGATGTTTCGACACAAAACCCACATTTTTAAAGAAGAATATCTGACTTCAGCATTGTTTTTCAGGTAAAAAAATATGTTCACTTAGCACATTTACTAAATATCCACAAACATATTATGGTATTGTTTTGCTTTAGAGGAGTCAAACACTTACATACAGCACCTTTAACCATAACCCCAAGTAATAACAATGGCATACATTCATTTTTAATCCATACCGCACAAAAGTTTAACTATTTTAAACATTGACCGCAGAATGCACAAGCTTGTTGGAGTTTTATTCTAGTAAACATGGACAATCGAAATAAAAGTGAATGGATTCATATTACAGTGCTTTCCGTGTCCGGTGTGCAAGCCCAGCTGATGTGGCCTAGCAAAGACAGACGCCACAGAACTGCAAGCTCAGAAATGTTTTGAAATTGATAAAGGAAGCAATATGCATTGCGTTTTCCATGCACTTTCATATGCGATATGTATAGCTCCATAATCAGTTTACCATTTACTGGAATGAAGCAGCAGGAAAACAAAGTGAACTTAAATGTTCTTTAGAACTAAATAGAGATTATAGGAGAGCAACATATCTAAGGTGCAGTTAAGGACAGTAAATTAAGTACAACACTGACCAATTACAGACTAAGTGCTAGATTACTGTTATTGAATATTGTAAATATACGGATTATTATTATGTATTATTACTGTTTTATCCATAAATGTTGATTGTTAATAGTACATTTATTCTGGTAATATTATTATTATTATTACTACTACTATTTACTGTGTTTACTTTTATATATATATATATATATATATATATATATATATATATATATATATATATATATATATGTATATATATATATATATATATATATATATATATATATATATATATATATATAAAACAAAAACATACATTGTATGTTGTATGTATGTATGTATGTATGTATGTATATATGTATGTATATATGTATGTATGTATGTATGTATGTATGTATGTATATATGTATGTATGTATGTATGTATGTATGTATGTATGTATGTATGTATGTGTGTGTGTGTGTGTGTGTGTGTGTGTGTGTATATGTATATATGTATGTGTGTGTGTGTGTGTGTGTGTATGTATGTATATGTTTGTATCTATGTATGTATCTATGTATGTATGTATGTATGTATGTTCTTTTATTTTTAATGTAAACTTTATAAACGCTTTGGCAATACATTTGTAGCATTTGTAATGTAATGTGTATTTATATAGTGCATTTATTGTGTATGGTCATACACCCAAAGCGCTTCACAATCATGAGAGGGGTCTCTCCACACCACCACCAGTGTGTAGCATCCACTTGGATGATGCGACGGCAGCCACAGGACAACGGCGCCAGTGAGCTCACCACACACCAGCTATTGGTGGAGTGGAGAGACAGTTATAGAGCCAATTCGGTGAATGGGGATGATTGGGAGGCCATGATCATTAGGGCCGATTGAGGGACTTTGGCCAGGACACCGGGGTTACACCCCTGCTCTTTCACGAGAAGTGCCATGGGATTTTTAATAACCACAGAGAGTCAGGACCTCGGTTTAACGTCTCATCCGAAAGACGGCGCCCACTGACAGTGTAGTGTCCTCTTCACTTTTACTGGGGCATTAGGACTCACATAGACCACAGGTTGAGCCCCCCCTGCTGGCCTCACTAACACCACTTCCAACAGCAACCTGGTGTTCCCTAGTGGTCTCCCATCCAGGTACTAACCAGGCTCAGCCCTGCTTAGCTTCGACATGGCTGTGATATACCACTGTGTGTCATACCACTAAAGCAATTATTGAATTTGAATTGATTTGAATTAAGTTGAATTGAGACCATAACTTTTATATACAGTGCATTTTAAAACTAGAAATCTGCCAGAAGACCACTTCCACTAAAGCAATTATTGAAATTAAATTAAATTAAATTTGAATAAAATTTGAATTTGAGTAGAATTTTAATTTGTATTGAATTTGAATTTAATCTAATTGAATTAAGGTGAATTAAATTGGATTGAATTTGAATTTGAGTTGATTTTGAATTGAATTTGAGCTTCATTTTAATTTGTATTGAATTGATTTAAATTGAATTAAGTTGGATTGAGACCATAACTTTTATACACAGTGCATTTTAAAACTGGAAATCTGCCAGAAGACCACTACCACTAAAGCAACTATTGAACTGAATTGAATTGATTTGAATTTAATTGAATTTAATTATTCATAATTTAATTATTCATTAAACTGTATTGAATTGAATTAATTTTAATTTATTAAAATTAATTTGAATTAATTTTAATTTAATTAATTTAATTAAATTTGAGTTTAATTTGAATTTGTATTGAATTTGAATTGAGTTGAATTGAGAACATAACTTTATACTTAGTGCATTTTAAAACTGGGAATCTTCCAGAAGACCTCCGATATTTGAGTGGATCAAATGATGTTTAACAGAGCAAGGAGATTTTCACAGCATGTCTGATAAAATTTTTTCTCCTGGAGAAAGTCTTATTTGATTTATTTCGGCTAGAATAAAAGCAGTTTTTAAATTTTTAAAACCATTTTAGGGACAAAATTATTAGCCCCTTTAAGCTATTTCTTTTTTCCGACAGTCTACAGAACAAACCATCATTATACAATAACTTGACTAATTACCCTAACCTGCCTAGTTACCCTAATTAACCTAGTTAAGCCTTTAAATGTCTCTTTAAGCTGTATAGAAGTGTCTTGATAAATATCTAGTCATACAGTAAATATGATGAACAAATCTTCTCTCTGTTAAACAGAAATTGGGGAAAAAACTTAACTGACGGGCAAATAATTCAGGCGGGCTAATCATTCTGACTTCAACTGTATATTTAGGGAAAGTCCCCTTATCGCATCTTCAATCGATTTAGTTTCATTCTTACTGTTATCTTGTTTTGTCATTTGAGTCATTTGAGTGATTCGCGCTCTATTGTCTCTTTTTTTTCTGATAGGTGAATAGCTGTGAGGTTGTGACTAAGAGCTCGGGCTGTGTTAAGCAGTCAGAGTGTAACGGTGAAGCCGACAGTAGGGTTGCAAAGAAAAGCCTGCAGCGCAACGACTCTTCTCCTGAATCCTCTCATCAGAACGGTGCAGACACCCCTCCTGGTGAAGACTCTGCACCTTCCACACCACGGAAGAAAAGAGGACGACGGAAACTCGAGCGCACGGAGCGAGGTAAGTTTAACAAATAGTACAAATAGCTTTCAATTTTTCATTTTTTACACAACAAACAAACTAAATCTGTTACGCACATATACATTTAGGTTCTGTCAAAATATATAAATGACATTACGATAAAATACAAATAAATAATAATATAAAATATATTTTACTCTCATATTTAAAAGGGAAATAAATAAATAAAAAAATAAATAAAAAATAATAAAAACATGGAAAGGTTCTACTCCTCTAAAATGGCTGAGGGGTCCATCTTCTTAATGTGATTTAAAACAAGATACCAGGTGAGAAAAAACATCTCACCAGTACAATGTCTTACTAGGGCTGGACGATATGGCAAAAATGTATATCACGATATATTTCCTAATTGCAGTCGATACGTAGGGCTGGGCGATTTGACAAAAAAAAAATCTAGATTTTTTATAAAGTTTGACCGATTCACGATTTCGATTTTTTTATTTTCATTTTTTATTGTGTAACTAGTCAACTTAAAACATAACAACAACATGACTGAAGTAACATTCTCTTTATAAGTAACTTAAACCATCTGGTTAAGGAACATTGTATTTTTAATGGCCATGTCATACATAAATTGGTCAACAAGGTGTAAATAAATTTAAAACAAATTCATGAGTTAAATAGCGTTGCTGAAGATTTGAATAAGAAATATTTGTGTAAATATTGCAGTTGCAGGAATACAGAGGTATTTTTTGCAAGTTTTGCTGAGCCTAGGAAAGATTGGCTATCAGCTCGGCTTTGACTTTGTCTTCTGTTTGAATGACAGGTTGTAATGCTGCTGCCTTTTTCTTAAAAAGATACAGTGAAAGTAAAGGACTGAACATGGAAACTGTAAAGCCTAATTTAACTCAATGTGTGAAGTTGTGGACGTATAGCAGGAGCAAATAAAAGCACCAGATGTGTGTCTAATATAAAATAATATATTTAATCTATTTTTCTTTTTCCATCTTTTAAATACCGATCATTTTATGCGCTTTGCTCCACTCTCTGTATTATGCTGCCTGATATGTCTGATTTTCAACTAGGTCCGCTAAATGACGTCATGGGGGCGGGTACTGGGTTCAAACTAAAAGATCGGCGCGGTTTAAACTAAGATCGTCGCGGTTTTTCACATGGCAGGTTTTTACGTCCTTCATACATGTTGAGATCGAGTTTATCGACTTGATGAGGAAATATGTCTTGACAATCCAGACGTGACTCAGACTAATGCAACAAGCAAAATCCTACATGACTTGACGCTTTAACAGACAGTCAAGTCGGTCGCACACCAGAAGTGCTGCGACACGGCGGTTGGGCGGCGCCGGTGTGTGTATAGAAACCTGTTTAGAATTCTAAAATCCATGGTGCTGCGGCGCTTCACAGAGCGGCGATTCTGGTGTGCGAACTGCTTCACACAGAGAGTGAACCAAAGCGCATTGGTGTAATTATAATGTATCACATATTTTTTTTAAAATTGCGATTTAATATGAATTAAATCATCGTCAAAACGTAAATTCGAATTAATCTAAAAAATTTTAAAAATCGCCCAGCCCTATCGATACGATATAATTCCGATATTGGTATGGACAATATTAAAAAGCCAGGAAAAAACTGGCAAGACTGCACACAATGGATGTCTGTACCCACAAATGTCTGCAATCTGAATTTGCTAAGTCTATAACAACATGCAGGCTCTTATAACTTTTTATAACTTCAAATAAAAACAGTACAAAAAATTATGTTCACTTTTTTATATATATATTATATATTAGCCTATTAGCTTATATTTAGCCTTTACAAACAAGAAATGTGAAACAAACTATCCAATAAATAAAACTCTGACTCATATTCCAAAATGAATGTCTAATAATTCTAGAATATTAATGATGAAGAAAATGACAATAATAGTAACAATGAATTACATTTCTCAATATGATGCTGCTTTAAATGTGCGTGAATGTGAGTTATCTGCTATAAAAAGTCAGTTACTTTATGAAAAAAAAAAAGTATGGTTTGCATTAGAGGTGTGAACCTATACTGGTCTCACGGTTTGGTTCGGTTACGATTATCATGCCATCGATTCGGTTCAATTCGATATCTCTGTGCATCACAGTGCTTTGACAATGCTTTCCATACACAGTGTTATGTATCGGGCTCAAGCACGGTTCACTTGGCTGGCCCTGGCCCGGTTGGAAGAGGTGTGCCTGAGCGCGGTTTACTTGGGCTTTGGCGCAATACGCTTGTGTGTGAGCACAAAAT
Source organism: Danio rerio (assembly GCF_052040795.2). Classification (NCBI taxonomy): domain Eukaryota; kingdom Metazoa; phylum Chordata; class Actinopteri; order Cypriniformes; family Danionidae; genus Danio; species Danio rerio. Next base: position 51,231,440 of record NC_141040.1, on the reverse strand, counting down.
GAGCCAAAGCCTGCAACTGAAAGCGAGACGTGACTTTTAAGGGGCTGTTTCATATGGATTTATTAATCATTCTTACTGTTCAGTGATCGCAAACTGCCGTAGTTTATTAAAGACACAAACCCCTCACTGCACGACAGCTGCGTGCCTTCAGCAGACCTCCTCATTCCTGCAGCACGAGAGCTTTATGATTGTTTATGCGCGCCAAAAGTGGCGGATCTGTCCGGTGGAATATCTGACTGCGTGTCACCGCATCCCTAAGGACAGTTTGGTGAAATATTTGACTGCATGTCACTGCATAACAAACGACTGAAACAATTTAATTAGAGAAATCTCCACTGTGCTGCTGGGTGAGAGCGTATATCAAGCCGTTTTAGCATTTAAACCTTGTTCTGACTATCCATAAATATATTTAGAGATATCTCTAATTATATTTTGACAAGTCATAATTACAATTCGACTAGTCAGATTGGAGATATCTGCAAATATATTATGACTGACTAGTCATATTCCTCCATTGACTTCCATTGAAAAATATTTGCAGATATCTCTAAATGAGTTTTGATTAGTCACAATTGTAATTAGAGATATCTCCAAATGAATTTTGACTAGTCAAAAATCCAATTCAAGATATCTACAACTGTAATTCGACTATTAGTAAATTAATTAGAGATATCTTCAAATATATTTGTAAATATCTCTAAATATGATGAATTAAAGATATCTCCAAATGTGGTATGACTAGTAAAAACTCAGATATCAGAGATATCTCTAATTACTATTGTTACTAGTCAAAATTCATTTGGAGATATCTCTAATAACAATTGTGACTAATCAAAACTCATTTAGAGATATCTGCAAATATTTTTCAATGGAAGTCAATGGAGGAATACGACTAGTCATAATATATTTGCAGAAATCTCCACTATGATTTCGTACTAGAACAATTGTAATTGCAGATTTCTCTAATTGTCATTCTGAGTAGTGGAATTATAATTATGACTAGTCAAAATATAATTAGAGATATCTCTAAATAAATTTATGGAGTCAGAACAAAGATTTAAATGCTAAAAAGCATTGCCATAGAGAGCGCTTCTCACTGAATAGAGCAGCAGCGATGACGTAAGCGTGCCGAGGCCCGATATGGTGTGAGTGCGGGCCGTCGGGGGAGACGGGAGGGGGGACAAGCGTGCTTTGGCCCGGTTCGAGGCAACTGTACCTAGTGTGAGTACGGCCTAAATGATCAGTGTTTCTCTTTCAGACATCGAAGAAGACGACACCAGCAGCGACACCAGCAGAGGAGAGGTGAGCAGAAATACTCAATACAGTGTAAAATTGTAAAATTAATACTTAAAATACAGCTTTTTCAAATTGTAAAAAGTAATACTTTTTGAAAAGTACATTTTCCTACACCCAACAGTCAACATTATCAAATGAAATGAGTGTAATTAACTAAAAAATGACTGAAAGTCCGTTCTGCTCATTTGAAGAGTTTTGAACTCAGTGTTGAAGGTCATGAGTTAATTAAATACCTCGTTACTTCAACTTAATTGGATTAAGTACTCATATAGATTCATTTTTTAAATCAAATGGTTTGTAGCAATCGGTTTCCTCAAACGGTTTGAGTTGCCTTAACCCCTTAAGGCGCTGTTTTTCCACATGTTAATGTTTATGAATAGATTACACCAAAAAGGACATGAGTAATCTTGAAAAAACTCTACATCAGTTAAAAGCTACATCCCCTAAGCACCCATTGCAGCTAGTTGTTTTTCAATGGAAAGCTTCTAAAGAATGTATTTGGTAAATTTGTGTAATTTTTGCAGAAAAAGCTTATTAGATAGGGCGTACATATCATGTAATAAGAATACACACGCATTCATTGCTGTTCATCACGGTTTATTTTGACAGAAAAACATCCCATAAAGCACATTTAGTCCACCGACACAATAGTGTTGAATTATGGATGGTTATTCATTTGTTTATGTCACCGTTTCTGCCGGAGACCTATTGTTTACACCGTTTTACCATGGTACTCACTCGTGAAAACGCCGTTTTTGCAGTAAAAGGCAAGTGTATGTCATAGCTTACAGTGTTACAGATAAAATGAGACCACACACTGAATAAAAAGTCTAAATTATAGTTACTAAAATCTAAACAAAGCCGAGTGTTTTGGCCGTCTGCATGTCTCAGTCACTGCCCGGTCAGCAGCTACTTCCTACATCCTAGAAGTTTGACTGACAGAGAAACGAGCCAATAGCTGCATGAATTTTGATCTTATTGGTCGGCTGCTATATTATGGCAGTCTTTATGCTGTTACTGGCTCAGATAGCTGTCAATCATCACTCGATCGCACCTGCCCTCTGAACATTATTGGGTTTTACAGTACTAAGTTGGATCAAGTTCTCTTCATTTATTGGGTTTTACTGTGCTCAAATTGCTTTGTTTACTCAAATGGATTAAGTACTCATAAGGATTAGTTTTTGAACTTATATGGTTTGTTGCAATCAGTTTCCTCAAGTGGTTTGAGTTTTTAGGTTTGACAGTGTACTACACTTGTTTCAAATTACACTGATTGCACACTTGTTCCTTTCTGCGCTGATTGTACTTAAGGACACCCGTGAGTTTCCAAAGTTACAGTTTAATTCAGACCCGATTGCATGCCAAGATTTCTTGAGTGTTCAAACGCAAAAAAAAAATAAAATAAATAAATAAATGAAAGTCACAAATGTTAAATGTTTTGCTATCTGTTAACAAGAGGTTGTGGGAAGAGGGAGGATACATGTGAAGAAGTAGCTAGTTACGTATATACTATAGTAATTATATGTGTAATCCATTATTACACATAAATACAGTCAGTTCATTAATAAACTATCTGCTTGTTTTTTTTTCAAATGGTTTGAGCTAGCAGAGAATGAACTAAACGCAAAGAAATATCTACAAAAGTCCATACTTAATTCACTGTTAACTTGAACCATTGTTGAAAATGGCTTCTGCTGAATCAGAGTTTAGCAGTGATGTTTGTCCATTTGAGATCAGTTGTCCCTGTTTTTCTTAGAAAGATGATGACAACTGTTTCACATTTTGAATGTGCTGCGACCACATCTAAGCCGCACAGAGGGGTGTGGGATCTGCTTTTTACAAAGTGTTGCTGTGTGCAAGGCTCATGAAGCTCATTCCGCGCAAAGCATTGAGAAGAGCACTGATTACGACGAGGTTAAAGCAGATATATTGAAGTCATGTGAGCTTTTTGTTTTCTATTTCTGTGCAGAATTATGTAAAAAAAATTTGATCTGGGCATTTATGTGGAATTATTTTATGAGTATAGGGGGGTAAAAATAGAAGACTCAGTGATGGGTCGTTATTAAACGATTTGTTCAATTTTTTAAGGAATCTTTTATGTGATTAGAGAACGATGAGTCCTTTCAGGGAGTGATTCGTTCATTCGCTCAAGCGCACGTTTGTGCAGGTGGAGGAGACGATTAGTTAGGGTCGGGACCGCCGAGGGGTCGCGGGACAATGAAGGGGGGTCGCCTGGTGATTTTCAGAAATCTATTTATTTTTATTAAACCATAAGAATTACCGTATTTTATCCATAACCTACTAAAAAAAACAGTCGTTTATAGTTACTATATACTACTGTATTTAGTTACTATTGTAGCTTATAGTTACTAGTTCTATTAGATTGCGACCCCTGGGGTAATTACATTATATTAAAGACACAGCACTAGCGTCAGATGCAGGAGATTGATTTTTTTAACACCAGGTTAAACTTTCTGGCACATTTACATCCCTGACAATTTAATTTGGAATAAAATTACACGTTGTAAATTACGAGGACTTCGTGCACGTCCTCATAAACCACCTTAACACTGTAATATCTAGGTAATAACCATTTCATGATACAAATTTGTACAGTTTTCCTCCTAAACCACCAAAATTGGTACGGACAAACACACACAAATACTTGTATATATGGTTTATGAGGACCCCCCATAAGCGTAATGTATATTTACAGCACTGACATACAATTTGTAATGTAGTCAAGTGTGTAAACATTCAGCTGTGGTTCACACTTCTGCCTTTGGATGTCTCTGAGACAAAAGCAGCTACATGAATGCTAAAGCTTTAAATAAAAGTGAAACCATCAACAACAAAACAAAGCCTGACCCCTAATATGTTTACAAATACTAGCGCAGGTAATTTCTGGTTAAGGATGTTTTTTTGGATTTTACCGGTGTTTGGATGTGTGAATGGTATTTTCTGGAAAAATTGAACGTCCTTGCCTGTGTGAACAAGGCTTTTTTTAAATTTACAAGTAAAGTCGCTCTGGAAATTTTCCGGATATTAACCGATATCACTGTGTGAAACAACCTTGGATAAAAATATCTCAGTTTCACAATATTGTGATTACTTCTCTAAAATATATTCTTTTTAAATTTCTGGGTAAAAACAACACCTTTTTTTATTTAAAACCGCATCTTTGCATATCTTTTCTGCTAGAGATATGTTACATACCTTAGGAACGGTAATACAGAATATTTTGGCGGCTTTAAAACCTTGACTTTTCCAAACTGCGGTATAACTTGAAAATGGTTATCGTCTCATGCCTAATCGACACTCACTTTCTCTCTGTATGTGTGTAAATATATACTCTATGTATTTTTTTTCATTAATAAATAAAAAGATTAAAGGATGAGCTTAAAATAAAATGGAAATCTGTGGGTGTAGATTCTGTCTAGACAGCGCTTTAGGAGGTGTGATAAACGGTGGTAGACTCGTCACACTTGCATTCAATTTGCAAAGCAGAATTAGAATCTGTTTGATCTGTGCTCTGAGATAAAAAGCAAAGGACAGCTCAGTTAGTTCATCCTTCTAGTGTAATATAAAAACTTAGTTTGTGTTAATCTGAATGAACAGAAATGAGTGGCTTTAGAGGCGTATGGGCTTCTTTTATTCAAGGTCTTTTTTGGTTTTAATGTTTTTATTGTTAGACATTTTAGAAGACATTCCCTTGTAAATACACTTTTTTTAAAATACAAACATAAAACTTGCTTTAAACTTAATAAAAGGGGACCAAGTAAAAAAATTAAATCTTGTCTATTAGGGATACCTGATTTTTCCCAGATGTAATGTTAACTCTGTCAGCCGTAATTTAAGAGTTGGAACTTGTTTGTTCTTCCAAAACAAAAGGATGATTGTTTTTGGCAGAGATCAACCCATATGAAACAAACTGTTGTTGAACCTATGTAAGTCTCAAATTTTTAGAAATAGAATTATAATATAGGATGGTTTAATCAGAATGTCTAATATATCTAGAAAACTTATTTTGATCCAGAAATTCTGTAATTTGGGACACATAACAGGAATGAGACCGATTGGAATCTAAAAACTGACATTTGTCACACTCTGAAAATATTTTATTCAATTTACAATTGGAATAGTGAAGTCTATAAAGCACTTTAATCTGAATAAGACTCTGGGCTCTATTTGAACAATTTAGGCGTAAAGTCTAAAGCACATGGTGCAAAGACATGAAGGGTCCAAATTCACTTTTGCTACTTTACGGATGGAAAAATATGCTCTGCGCCACGGCGCATGGTCTAACACGGTTGTGCTTATTCTCTTTATGAGTTATGGGTGTGTTTTGAGCATAACATGCATTAAATCAATCAGAGTCTTATCCTCCATTCCCTTTATGAGTCAGTTTACATTTACATTTAGTCATTTAGCAGACGCTTTTATCCAAAGCGACTTACAAATGAGGACAAGGAAGCACTTTGCACAAATAAGAGCAACAATGAATAAGTGCTATAGGCAAGTTTCAGGTCTGTAAAGTCTAAGAAGGGAAGTATTAGTAGTATTAGTTTTTTTTTTTTTTTTTGGGGACAGTTAGTGTGATATTCAGAGAGGCAATTGCAGATTAGGAAGTGTAGTGGAGACTAAACGGTTGCATCAAGCTGTGGTGCATTTGCTATTTGGCCTCTTTACTTTCTCTTTATCTCTTTTGTGGATAAGGAAACAGTGTTGTACACACAGACATCTATTAGCCTACATATTTATTTAGTTTGTTAAGCACAAAGAATTGTTTCAAAACTATTTATAATTTCCAGCAAACAAATAAATAAACAATAATAATAAAGTGTGGTCAAAAAGCTGAGTTATAACCAAACACGCGTCCTATTCTTATGGCCCATATGGTCCAAAACCCAACAGGTGGACAAATCTAAACTTGTTTTTTTTAAACAAATATAAATATCCATATAATAAATAATACTAATAATAATAACATTATACAAAAGCAAGTTGCCGTAAATAAACTGAAAAAGCCCCCCGACATGAAGAAGGCATTAAGGCAGTGGTTTTTATACTTATGAAGAAAGTACAAATTTTTGTAATATTTTATTCCTTTAATTCTTTTTCATTTGTAAAGATATTTGCATAATTCTGTACATCCTGCGTGTATTTAGCAATGTGTAAGTGAGTCGCACAACTGACACGCTCTGCACTGGACTTTAGACCTGCTTAGAGCTGGTCAGTTGCACAGTCTATTTTAGTTTCTCAAAATAGCAACGTGCCAGCAATGCGCCTTAACACACCTCTATTCTAGACCGAAACACCCACGAGTCTACAAAGCGGCGCAAATAGATTTGCTATTTAAACTATGTGACGGACAACAGGAAAATTAGGGTTGCGCTGGTTTGAAAATAGCAACAAATTGTGGTAAACACGTGTAGCACCTTACTGTGCCGGGTGTATGATAGTGCCCCATGTCTTGCGTTAATGGAACATCTGTGAACCAGTTCAATACTCCAAATTTCACTTAGAATTTCTACTGCAAGTTCTTCTTCCCAGGAAGATTTAATGTTTTCCATAGATGAACTTTTCACCTGCTCTAAAACCTTGTAAATAAAGGAAACTATACTACCATTGCTAAGACATCTTTCCAGAAATGTGTCCTGATACATGGGTGACACCGTGGCATAATTAAAAATGTTAGACTTCACAAAGTCTATTCAAGGTTTTACTTATATTTATATCATAAGACACATTTATAGGTCTTTTACTGATATTTTGCTAAATATAATAAGGAGATTTGTTCCTGTAATGTAAAGTAATAACAATAAATAAATATGCTGCTTAAAGTCACCGACATATTCAGTATTGTCAGCCCGCACACAATCAAATCACACATCTGCAGAATCACTACTGATTTGACTGCTCTGAAACTATATGGTGATGAATATTGACACTGCTATTAACCTCGACTTAAAGTGGACCTGTTATGCCCCTTTATACAAAATGTAAATCAAGTCTCTGATGTCCCTAAAGTGTGTGTGTGAAGTTTTAGCTCAAAATACCACACAGATAATGTTTTATAACTCTTTGAGACTGCCCCTTTTAGGCTTTGATCCTGATTGTGCCACTTTGGTGACTGCCTTTTTAAATTCAAATGAGATGGGCTCTTTTTAAAAGAGGGCGGAGCAACAAATGCGTATGTGTCGGCATAGTGGCCGATTCAAAAACAAGACTAACGTCCTACGCTAATGAGTGAGAGTTTGTCATTAATGGGCTCATATTGTTTCTGCAGACTGTTTTATCAAGTATGATTATAGAAAATAAAACGTAATACATTTTTATCATTAGAAGCTGGTTGTATTCACATGCTGCTGCCACACAACCGTGTTTAATATGAGGCGCCAGAGTGGACAAAAGTCTAGCGAATGCTGAGAGACCGAATCTACACGCTTGAGAGAGACCGAATGTGCGCAAGAGAGACCGAATGCAAGTGAGAGAGGCTGAGAGACTATTTATACTATTATTAATTACTAGTACTAAAACTTTGATTAGTGTTCATATTTTCTATTTAATGTTATTACAAATATTTTGATAATACAATTTTGAATTGAGAGAGAGAGATTTAACATACAGAGCCAACTTTCATTCAAGTTTTAATTTTCTAACATGTTTAGGGGACATCTAATATTAAGTTTCATTATTTTGCTGCACTGCAATAGCCTACTGCAAAAGTGCTGCAATAAAAGATGATTGGAGTTTTCACCACATCAGAGACTTCACTAAATTTCCTTTTTTATTGCCATTGTTTAATAAATGGATGATTAAAAAAACACTTTTTTTTTACATTTTTTTTTTACTTTGAATAAAACCAAATTCACTTTATGGTATTCCATAGTTTTTGATTAAACCCATATAAAGAAAAGATAATATATCAGTTTGTTTTTATTACAGGCCTAATGAATTATTTGACGTAATCTCACAGCAATTTTCAACTTTTTTATTTAGTGGCTAATTTGGATTAATTCGTACAATCTAATTCGATTCAACTCATCTTCATTTGTATAGCACTTTTACAATGTAGATTGTGTCAAAGCAGCTTCACAAAGAAGATTATAGTGAATTGAAGCAGTGTAGTTCAGTTTTCAGAGTTTAGGTTCAGTTCTGTTTAGATTAGCTCAGTTCAGTACAATGTGTTTTAATATTCACTGCTGGGAGTCCAAACACTGAAGAGTAATCCATTATTGCGCAGCTCTACAAGTCTCGAACTATGCAAGCCAGTGGTAACAGTGGCGAGGAAAAAAAACTTTACCAATAGGCGAAAGTGAAGGAAAAAAAAACCTAGGAGAAACCGTACGAGAAATTCGTAATAATAAATTCGTTTAAACATCTTTAAATGCATTTTTTCAAGATTTTAATCAATTTTTTTACCATTTTTTTTAATTTACATGATCACTTTCAGTATTTGTTTTAAACAGAACAAGGACACACCGGAGTAATAAACAGCATTTTAAAGTCAGTAAAACTGCTCAAATTATCTTAAATAAAGTGCACAAATATTACAATTGTATTAATAAAACGTGTCATTTTTTACGGTAAATTAGTAAAAAAAATTAGTAAACGTAGTATTAATAATAGTAATTAATAATAGTAACTCTAATAGTCTCTCTGTTTCTCTCGCGTGCACATTCGGTCTCTCTCTCGCTGCTGCAACTAAACAACGTAATGCTGTCTTTGCACAAGTTTAAAGTTCCGAGCTTATAGCTACACCAAGGCTAATACACACGCACACTGGATTAACTATAGCGGCGAGCCATTCACATATCGCATCTTTTCCGTGCGCAAGTTCTTTATTTCCAATAATAGAATATATGCCAATATACGCCTTCCAGACGCACCAAGTAGAAAACATCTCATGCTGTAGCAGTGAGATTTGTGCGTGGCTTTCAGTGCAATGTAAACAAAAGATATGTTAAATGAATTATTACAAACTATTAAAATGATTATGTATGTATGTATGAACGCAGATAACAACAATTCATTGAAATATTTACCTAATATAAAGCTTACATTTACATTAGACGTGATAACCGTGAAACCATGATTATTCTACAGACTATATAATCGAAAATCTATGATTGTTGCCTCCCTAATTGTTATGCAGTTCAAAACATAACATATGAATGTGCTTGAATGTAGAAGAAGCTACTTAAGCAATGCACTGCTTATGTTCTGCATTGAAATACAACATTTGAATATGTTAATAAAAAAAAAAGTCTTTTGTGCAATGCACTAATATTATGTAGTTTCAAAACACAATATATTAACAATTTAATGTAGGACAATACAACATGGGTGTCTTAAAGAGCAAAAATACAACATTAGGCCTGTTATAAAAACAAACTGATTTATTAAATTTTCTTTATAAGTGTTTATTCAAAGACTATATACGCAACTTTTTGATTTAGTGGCTAATTCGTATAAATTTGTACGATCGAATTTGTATTATTTTGTACGATTTGCTCATCACCCAATGACAGTTGGGTTTATTTATTTATTTTTTATTTGCTTGTTTATTTTACAGGGACAATACATTTGACATTGTTATACAAAGATAACCGATGTTGTGTACATAGGGCATATAGCATAAAGCTAATTTGCAGCCCTCGTCCCTGGTTAGGCTTTACATTATAAAAAAGAAAAAAAATAATAATAAAGAAAACCGGCAAGAATAAAACACAATACAGCAAACATGTACAATATTTACAGAGCCATAACCATAAGATGCAAGTCCATATGGATAAAGAGAAATGTAAATGGGACCAACCTGAAAGAGTAATGCTTAATGTTCACATTGCTGTAAAGATTTCAACCATTCTTTCAGCTTTACAGAAAAAACTGGGAGTTCTGATTGTAACTTAAAATGAACAGGCATGGCATTCCATAGATGTGAACCTTTTACTGAAAAGGATGACTGACCCATAGCGGTTCTGCATCTGCGGATTCTACAATTCCCACTTACCGCCCCTCTAGTCTTCGCCCCATCACTACTGAATTTATTTATTAACTCACAAACTACTTTAGAAGCAAGACCATGTATACACTTAAACATGTTTTTTAAAAACGAAAACTTTAAAAAACTATCAAAACTTAACAAATTATATTTTTTAAGAATTTGACAATGGTGCCATCTTATTGGTTTCTAATCCATTACTTTTAAAGTTTGTTTGTAAAGAGATATTACAGGCTTAACAAGTTTAGGGGCAGTGTTGGGTGCCACGCCTCCTTTTTAAAATCATACATTTTCATACAACTAAACTCGTACGAATTAACCATTAAACTGACAAAACGTAAAATACTTACAATTTGTCATGAGATCAGGCTGAATTATTACATTAAACTCTACTTCCAAAAAATGTTTCAATTTACATGTTTTACGTATTTATTTTAATAAGAACAAAGTAGTAATAAACAGCATTTTAAAGTCAGTAAAACTGCTCAAATTATCTTAAACAAAGTGGAAATTATCACTTTACAAATGTATTGTATCAATAAAACATGTAATTTTTACGGTAAATAGAACCCATGGAAACAAATTAGTAAATGTAGTATTAATAATAGTAATTAAAAATAGTAACTGTAATAGTCTCTCTGTCTCTCTCGCGTGCACATTCGGTCTCTCCCGCGCGTACTTGGTCTCTCTGTGTTCGCTTGACTTTTGTCCACTCCGGCGCCACTTAGTTTAAACCCTTTATAAAGGTGATTTTTGCATAGCAGGTCCCCTTTAATAACACTATTGTCTATATTTTACATTTATTTCTTGTTTCCTAATTGAGGAACTTTATAGTCACTGCACTGAACTTAATTCTTTGCTTGTACTATAATTTTTTATTCTGTTAAGCTAAGTAAAATGACCCGTGTTGTCTTATAGAGTGACGGTGCCCGTCACAGAGGCCGGCAGGGCTGGGACATCAGTCTGAGGAGGCGACCCGTACAGAGAGAGACCTTTCAGGCCGGAGACCCGTATCATATCAGCCGCAGAGAGAAAGAGGAGCTGCTCGCTCACTGGAAGAAAGAGAAGGTGAGAGAGCAGATTTATCTCTCATTTTTCTTCTTAAGACAATGACATCTCTATCCTGATTGGTGTTTTCAGGCAAGAGGGCCAGACCAAGCTATCATTTAGTTAAGCCCCTAATATGCATTGTAAAAGGTCATATTTTGGTTTTAAGAGTCTCCAACAACAGGCTGATATGCATGCAAGGTCAAAAAACACTATTATTGTAATATAATATGCATTTAATTTTATCTAATTATCTCTACGACTCCCATATGATTCATTCAACGATTCATTTGTTCCCAAACCCCTCCTTAGCACAATGCTAATCTGCACTGATTGGTCCGATGACCCAGTCTATTGCGATTGGTCAACTGTGTTCAGTGTGAGAGAGAGAAATGCCCAGCACAGCTTATCAACATTGTTGAAGTAGTCAGAGTGTATGTGTGAGCCCAATGCAGGGGTGCATTAAAGCAATGCAGTTTAACACCAGCATTTACTCTATTCTTAACAATGACACGCATTCAGTTTTAATCCACACAGTGGCAAAAGCTGGACTATTCTGAAACTTGACCGCTGCACGTGTGTAGGAACAGCTGATGGTGCCCATAACAACGACAATCGGCAGAGGATCGAGAGCTTACAAACGCATTAAAGTCAGCAATCAAAGCGGCACGCGTCACGTTTTCAACATGGTTTTAGACGCGATATGAGAATTTAAAGAGTTAACCAGATACAGTACAAGCCGTGTGGAGCGGTTACAAGTAACAAAACACAATTAAATACATTATTTGCAAACTAGAAAAAACAAGGAGGCAGCCATTTTAATCGCACTTAAGTTACTTACACTTGTGAGATGGAGGAAGGAACTGATCCATAAACTGTGCACTGTATATTTCCTGTCGAGCTCTGAGAAAGTCCCACACATCAATAGTCTTTTCTGATCCTTCCTTTAACAACAAATGGGCGGGGCTTGAGTTCTGTATCAAAGTCTAAATATGCTAAATATATTAAATATGCGTTTTTATCAGAGACTGTAAAAGATATGGACGTAATATCCGTGGCGTCACCCATAGGTTTCTGCAAAAGAATCTACAAGTAGGCGTGGCCAACTGTCGCCATTTTGTTCGCGCATCATTGCACCGAGTTCTCTGTGCGGCAGTGATCTGTCTGAAACCTTTTTTTCAAAGTAATCCGGTGAGATACTCTGTTAAATACGGTAATAGGACGGTAACCTGCATTAGCGGTGGCTGATTGTGTAATGCCTTTCTCCAACCCTGTTTCAAAGTCATCTGGTGAGATACTCTGTTAAATACGGTACTAGGACGGTATCATGTGTTAGCTGTGGCTAATATTTACCTTAATGCTGAATGATCAACGGGAAGGCCCTTTTTCTTTTGTCCAGTTTTCTCCTGTTTTGTGGTTAGTTATGGAGGTTAGAATTGTATGCTTTATTTATGGAATTTTATTTTTGGTATAGGTAAGAGGTTTAATATTAGGTAGCGTACCTTGTTTTGTTTGTTGTTTTGGCCTTTTTGTTCCCTGATTCTGATTTTGATCTTTTTGTTTAATAAATCTGATACCCCTTATTGACAACTTGGCCTGTGTGTGTGTGCTTGGGGGAACAGGAACGGGGACTCCGGGTGACCACTTTTTATAGCGGTCATCCTTAATCATTATTTTTATAGCGGTCATCCTTATGTGCGTAGCGGGGTGCATCCGCTACGTAACAGGGGGATACAGTAAAAAATATTATTCTTTTTTTTTTTCATTTATCATGAGAGTTATCCTTGTTTCTCTAGTAGTATGTTGTGTATGCTTAGCCTAAAGAGATGTTAAATCATTTACCTTACAGTCATTCTTAACCATATGTATTTTTGTATTCTATACTATATTTTGTATGCTCTGTCAAATTAAATGCTAACCGAAACTAGCCTTTGAGGAGATGTATTTTGCATACTAATAAGGCATTTTGCAGAAAGAGCTATCTTGGACAAGAAATATGCAGCAGAAACAACAAGTATAACGCGCGTCTCTCACTTCTGATTTCCTGTGTAACCATTTATGGAAACACATGGGAGCCTATGGAGGTCTCTAAGCATGTGCATTTAACTGGTCCAGCTCTTCTGTGCAAAATAGAGGAACTAGAGATGGTGCAGACTGTATATACTGTGTATATAAACTGGGTTTTTAGTCCTAAGAAAACACTCACAGAGCGCCTGGTGGTTTCTCTTGGATTGCATTGTATAACCCAGGGATTCCCAAACTTTTCAGCCCGCGACCCCAAAAATAATCACATCAGTGGCTCGCGAACCCCATTTTTCAAGGTGGTGTAAATATGTAAACGTTGCAGACACAACTATAGGCAAATATAAACATGAGCTTATTGACAACACAAAAATGCAACAGTCACAAAAAGCCATATAATGTTTTTTAAAGTCATTTATGGATTTAATTACATTTTGCTTTTAAAATTAAAGGCTGATGGCTGATTGTTATTTTTATGTTGTTGTTTCTTTAATGCAACTATTAACTATATTCTGTCGGTTATGAATAAAATATGGTAATTCTGATAGTTTAATAAAATTTATTTGAGTTTTGGATATCACCAAGCGACCCCTTGTCATTGTCCCGCGACCCCCCAGGGGGTCCCGACCCCCACTTTGAGAACCACTGGTATAACCAATAGGACACATTTGTGCGACCCAGGGCCCTAATCGAATTATTCATTTATACTTAATAAATTACTAATAGTTTTTAAATTGATCTCCGCCTACTGAGTTTGTATTGAACACGCATGGACTAATAGACCTCTTATTCCAACAATACTAAACAAGGGCAAAGAGGCGGAGCGCGAGTGGAGCTACAGACGCATGCTAGCATTTTACTTGGACAGGCTTACGTGATTTGTTTGTGTTCTGACCACATGTGCTTTGTTGGAAACCACATCAGTAAAATGACACTGTATGACAACGCTTCCGATGACTGTTCTAGAGCCTACAGCTAATCAATCTGTCAGATTCTGGAGTGCACTACAGCTCTAAAGAACATTATAAATGATAAATGATCCTAAATAAAATAGGGATTTAAGGGTGTAAGTATATAATTTCACTCACCTGGGAAATGAAGGCCACGTGAATGGTTTGTGAGCACAATAAAGTGCACACAGCATGCCATGCCATCTAATAATTGTAGGAAATAATTCCAAAAGGCAACTGACTGTGTAAAGCCACATAAGACAAAACAAAAATACGATGAATATGCCGAGCTCAGCGGCTAATCAGCCGGAATCAGCTGAGGTGAAGTGATGGTGACCAGCGAGACATAGCTGTCACTCAAGTGGCCACGCCCTAAGCTATGCAAACTTAGTATAACCTAATATAAAAGAAACGGATGAGTTCTAAAAAATTCCCCCCCTCACAGTTGTCATGAAGGGTGATATTAGCTGTATTAACCAAAATCATTCTTTGTACCAGGTTGTAAACACCTTTTTTCTGCTGTAAATTTGGCCATTTTAACATTAGGGTCAACAAAAATGATGGAGCCAGGACTAGCGGAATTTTGTTGAATCGCAGTTTCAATTACTTCCATATTTGATCACGAGGGAGAGCGGGAGGTTGCCATTTGGTTTTCATACAAAATTGTATTAGTGTAAACGGTGTCTAAATTGGCTGTAGTGTATGAGTGTGTGAATGTGAGCGTTGAGTGGGGTTTCCCAGTACTGGGTTTCGGTTAGAAGGGCATCCGCTGTAAAAAACAAATGCTGGAACTATTGGTGGTTCATTCCGCTGTGGTGACTCCTGATTTTTTAAGGGACTAATCTGAAGGAAAATGAATGAATGAATGAATTCTTGACACCTAAAGGAGCTACAAAGATAATCGGGTCAAAAATGACCCTAAAATGGAACTGCGTAGCATTTTTTTATGGTAATCTGTTTTAACTGTTTACTTTGAGAGCATTGGCATTTATTCATTTCCCTATTATATATATCTAAAAAACTTTTTATAAAACTCTTTCTGGTCAAAGCATTGCATTGAGAAAAAAGATTAAATGTGTTGAATTGGTGTTTGAGATTGAGGTGAAGATGCACAGAAAACGGTCTGAAACAAATGAGTGTGTTCTCAAGAAATCCAAAGCAGTTTAGTGAAACAGTGCAAGGATCTTCTGAGGTGTGTGTGTGTGTGTGTGTGTGTGTTGTGTGTGTGTGTGTGTGTGTGTGTGTGTGTGTGTGTGTGTGTGTGTGTGTGTGTGTGTGTGTGTGTGTGTGTGTGTGTGTGTGTGTGTGTGTGTGTGTGGGTGGATAGCGATCATCAGTGGAAAGTCCGTTATTTTGTGTGTGTGTGTGTGTGTGTGTGTGTGTGTGTGTGGTGGGGGGGGAGGTAGCCACATTGTGAGGCCCAGTTTCCTGTATAGGTGTGTTTTCTGTGCACAGTGTTGAACAGGCCAGACTCAAACGCTGCCCAAGTGTCAGTGTTTTTTCAACTTTTTTTTTTTACTTTGTTCTTTTTCCTAATTAAAACGTGTCTCAGATTTGTGAGTCACATGTTTCATGACATTTTAAGCAGAATGGTTTATATTTAATTGGTCATTCATTCATTTTCTATTCAGCTTAGTCCCTTTATTCATCAGGGGTCATCACAGCGGAATGAACCGCCAACTTATCCGGCATATGTTTTACACAGCGAATGCCCTTCCGGCCGTAACCCATCACTGGAAAACATTTACATTTTACATTTAGTCATTTAGCAGACGCTTTTATCCAAAGCGACTTACAAATGAGGACAAGGAAGCAACTTACACAACTAAGAGCAACAATGAATAAGTGCTGTAGGCAAGTTTCAGGTCTGTAAAGTCTAAGAAGGGAAGTATTAGCATTAGTATTTTTTTTTTTTTTTTTTTTTTGTACAGTTAGTGTGATATTCAAAGAGGCAATTGCAGATTAGGAAGTGAAGTGGAGACTAAATAGTTGAGTTTTTAGTCGTTTCTTGAAAGTAGCGAGTGACTCTGCTGTCCTGATGCAGTTAGGGAGTTCATTTCACCAACTGGGAAGATTGAGCGTGAGCGTTCGCGAAAGTGATTTCTTCCCTCTTTGGGATGGAACCACGAGGCGACGTTCATTCACAGAACGCAAGTTTCTGGAGGGCACATAGATCTGCAGAAGTGAGAGCAGATAAGAAGGAGCAAAGCCAGAAGTCACTTTGTAGGCAAACATCAGAGCTTTGAATTTGATGCGAGCAGCAACTGGCAGCCAGTGCAAACGGACTAGCAGCGGAGTGACATGTGCTCGTTTAGGTTCATTGAAGACCACTCGTGCTGCTGCGTTCTGGAGCAGTTGAAGAGGCTTGATAGAGTTAGCTGGAAGCCCAGCTAGTAGAGAGTTGCAGTAATCCAGTTTGGAAAGAACAAGAGCTTGAACAAGGAGTTGAGCTGCATGTTCAGATAAGAAGGGTCGGATCTTTCTGATGTTATAGAGTGCGAATCTGCACGATCGAGCAGTTCTAGAAATGTGGTCAGAGAAGTTTAGTTGGTCATCAATCGTTACTCCAAGGCTTTTCACCATTTTGGATGCAGTAATGGTTGCCCCATCCATCTGGATTGAAAAGTTATGGTGTAGAGTGGAGTTGGCAGAAACTACAAGCATTTCCGTTTTTGCGAGGAAAACACCCGTACACACTCATTCACACACATACACTATGGCCAATTTAGCTTACCCAGTTCACCTGTACCACATGTCTGTGCACTTGTGGGGGAAATCAAGCACCCGGAGGAAACCCACTCGAACACAGGGAGAACATGCAAACTCCACACAGAAATGCCAACTGACTCAGCCGAGGCTCTAACCAGTGACCTTCTTGCTCCGAGGGGATCGTGCTACCCACCGCGTCGCCACTTTTTCTGATTTAGGGTTGTAATATCATTGCTCTGCTCCAGCAATGGGTAGACAGCAAAGTTCCTTGATCATTACAGCAGTATGAGCCCAGAAAATAGCAACCTTTTCATTTTGCCACCAGTCATAGTACACAATGTAACTACAAAAGTGTCAAGCTTTAAATTATCAAAAATCCTTTGGTCATTTTAGAGCAAGATGCTAATGGTCTAATCTGTTTCAATGATCAATGCTAAGCTAAGCTAAAAGTGCTCTCTGCAGAACTCAAAAGCGGGAGTCGTAAAATAAGCTTATTGCCAAAAGAAGTGGAACATTCCTTTAAAGGAGTCTTCAATGGACCCCAACAGAGGAGCTGTATTTTAAAGTGTCTCTTTTATAGTCATATAATGAGTGCGTAGTATTGTGTGCATTCAGTGTTCGATATAATGCTCAGAATAACTCTGGTACTATAGCACAGATCGTCTGACTCTGTTTTTTTTTAGTGTCCTGCAGTGTAGAGGGTGTGTTCATGCGAGGCCGTAGGGGTTTGCAGGGGCTGTCGTGTCCTCAGTTCACCTAGAGAGAAAGAGAGAGTGAGGAAGGGAGAGGGGATGGAACGTGTGTGCGTTTTGTGTGTGTGTGTGTGTGTGTGTTTGTGAGGGAGAGAGAGAGTCTCCACCCACTGCAGCCTCTGGTTCTCATCAAAATCCGCTACGACTTGATTACTAACATGTGTGTGTGCGTCGAGCATGCTGTCTGTAGCGGTTTGCTTTATGAAGACACTATAATGAAGAACCTAATTATTTGCAATGGTGTTTATCATTTATGTTTTTTTAGGTTTCCTCTGTGTGTGTGTTTCTATTTCATTAGTGCCAGAAAATTGTGTTTTGTGTGTGTGTGCGCAAGTGTGCACTCAAAAAATAAATAAATAAATTAAGATTTTGCTGCTTGTTTAAACCAAGCGGCAACCTCCCGCTCTCTCTCAGGAAGCCAATACGGAAGTAACTAAAACTGCAATTCATCCGAAATTCCGCTAGTCCTGGCCGCTCCTGGCTCCAAAACAGAGCAAATTTCAATTGAGCCCACTGTTAGAATGGCCAACTTTACAGCAGAAGAAAAAGGTGTTTACAGCCTGGTACAAAAAAAGATTTTGTTTAATACGGCTAATATTACCCTTCATGACAACTGTGAGGGGGTGAATTTTTTTATAACTCATCCGTTTCCTTTATATTAAGTTATATTAAGTTTGCATAATTAAGGGAGTGGCCACTTGATTGACAGCTAGGTCTCGTTGGTCGCCGTCACGTCACCGCAGCTGAATCCGGCAGACTAGCAACTGAACTCTGCATATTCATCGTATTTCTGTGTTGTTTTATGTGGCTTTACACAGTCAACTGCCTTTTGGACTTTCCTACAATTATTAGATGGCATGGCATGCTGAGTGCACTTAATTGTGCTCATAAACCATTCACGTGGCCTCCGTTTCCCATGTGAGTAAAGTTACATACTTGTATACCATCTCTATACATGTATTTGTTTTATTTAAGATCATTTATCGTTTATATTTATATTTAGAGCTGTAATGCACTTCTGAATCTGTCAGATTGATTAGCTGTAGACTCTAGAACAGTCATCTGAAGAGTTGTCATACAGTGTTATGCTGGATTTCATCAATAGTCTTACATTAACTAACATAGACTATATCTGAAGTGTTTGGAAGTAATTCGCGTTTTCCTCCTGTTGAAAAACGGCATAAGAACAATGTTTAGTGGCTCAATGTATTACAGCAGTGTTTTTAAAAGTGTAAACACTTTATTGATATAGTGTACAACCAAGCACAAGTGGTCAGAATACAAACGAGTCACAGGTGATAAAGTATTAAGCGTTCTCCCAAAGTAAAGTGTGTCTGAACCAGGTCCAAGCTAAATGCCAGCAGGTGTCTGTAGCTCCGCTCACTCTCCGCCTCTTTGCCCTTGTTTGGTATCCCGCCGTGGGTGTGATGACGCGCGAACAAAATGGCGACGGTTGGCCGCGCCTACTTGTTGCTTCTTTTGCGCTCTTTAGAAACCTATGGGTGAAGTCACGGATACTACGTCCATATATTTTACAGTCTATGGTTTATACTTATTTACCATAAACGGAAATAAAATTATTCTTGAGATTGTCTTGAATTGTTTTATGTTCAATGCACTTAAATTTGTTAACTTATTTGATATATGTGTGTGTGTAGCCACTAAAGTGAATTGTTGGTCCATTTTTGTTATGTTATATTTACATTTGATGCTATTGTAGTTTTATGTATAGATTTTTCAATTTAATCGATTCGATGTTGCAGCCCTAAAAGACATTATGTGAGACTCATCGTTGCAGAAAGGCTTGAATTAACTCCACAACAAATACATCAAATAATCATTGGGAAAGCTCTTACTGTAGTATTTGTCACAAATGCTAAGTGAAATTTGCTTCCTTGATGTCTGTCACTGTGCTGTTTATCTGACTCAGCCGGAGATTCAGGCACACTCTAACAGGAATAGTGGGCGAGGAGAACCTGCTCATTTGCATTAAAGGCACAGGCAACAAAAACAGCTACAATGTGTAAAAGCTATAGTAAATAATCTGATGTGTGTTTTGAGTTGAAACTTTACAGACACATTCTGGAGACACAAAAGACTCTTAAATCTTGAAAAAAACCTTTTGATTTTAGTTAAAGGGCATCTATTTGACCCTGTTTTCAAGATTTAAGAGTCTTTTGTGTCTCATATATGGACATCATTTTTTTCTAAAGTACATCATATTAAGGGATTATACTTAGGTTTTATTCTAATTTGGTTCCAATAAGCCCAAACAGCAAAGAGAAAAAATGCGTGTAAAAAAACAGCGTAGGCCTTAAGAGGTTAATGAGCATCAACTGACATGATGCAAATATGCAAAAGAGTTGTTAGAATTTAACAATTCATATTATATAATATATTAATACCATATATTTAATGACTTCAAGGAAAATTTCATGTGATAAAAATGCATGTTGAAAATAACTAGTAGATTTGCATACAGTGGTCCCTCGTTAATTGCGGGAGTTACGTTCTAAAAATAGCCCGCAATAAGCGATATTCCGCGAAGTAGTCTGCTTAACTTTTTACAATTATTATAGATGTTTTAACTTTTCTCAGACAATCATTAACATTTTCTCGTTTAAACACTTTTAAACAATTTCGATTGACCCCACTGTTAAAATGGCAAACTTTACAGCAGAAAAAAGGTGTTTACAACCTGGTACAAAGAACGATTTTGGTGCATACAGCTAATATTACCCTCCATGACAACTGTAAGGGGGTGAATTTTTATATCTCATCTGTTTCTCTTTTATTAGGTTATATTAAGTTTGCATAATTAAGAGCGTGGCCATTTGAGTGACAGCTAGGTCTCGCTGGTCACCATCATTTCACCTCAGCTGATTCCGGCTGATTAGCTGCTGAGCTCAGCACATACACAGTTTTTACACAGTCAGTTGCCTTTTGGAGTTATTTCCTGCAATTATAAGATAATATGGCATGCTGTGTGCCCTTTATTGTGCTCACAAACCATTCACGTGGCCTCCGTTTCCCAGGTGAGTGAAATTATATACTTATATACCATATCTATAAATGTATTTGTTTTATTTGAGATCGCATATCATTTATAATGTTCTTTAGAGCTGTAGTGCACTCCAGAATCTGACAGATTGATTAGCTGTAGACTCTAGTCATCTGAAGCGTTGTCATACAGTGTTATGTCTGGATTTCCTTGCATATACTAACACAGACTATATTGGAAGTGTTTTGATGTAATTCGCAGTTTACTCCTGTAGAAAAACGTCGTAAGAACAATGTTTAGTGGCTTGATATGTTACAGTGTTTTTAAAAGTCTAAACACTTTATTGATATAGTATACAACCAAGCACATGTGGTCAGAACACAAACTAGTCACAGGTAATGAAGTATTAAGAGTTTCTCCCATCCGCTTGTTAAGTGGTGACGTGTTTGTGACATATGTAATACTGTTTCCGGGTCCAAGCCGCCATTCATTTGAGTGGAGAAATCATTTGTTTATGATCACGTTTTATTCCTATCACACATTAAAGATAATTTTATATAAAGTCATAGTGTACACAACAATCTCTGGGCTTGCTGGATAACAAATACCAAAAATTTAACAATTTATAAAAAAAATGAATCAGTTTCTGGCTATTGGATATTAGGCATGGACATATATACTGCGATCGTGATTTTTAAAAGCCTTAAATCGCTTTGTAAACATTTATTATTACCATTTCATGAGTCTCCCCATTCAGTTGAATAGAGCGCTTGAACCCGGAAGCCGCTCCATGTGACGTCACACTTAACAAGCGGATAGGAAAGCCTGTCTAAGAAAAACGCTAGCAGGTGTCTGTAGCTCCGCCTCTTTGCCCTTATTTGGTATCCCCCGGTCAGTGCGAAGATGCTCGAACAAAATGTTTATAGTTGGCCACGCCTACTGGTAGCTTCTTTTGTGTTCTTCAGAAACCTATGGGTGACTTCACGGATACTACGTCTATATCTTTTACAGTCTATGGATATATCGAGTGATCACTCTATAACGAAAGCATGTTTGTTTTCCATGTTTTAATCTTAAAATGAAAGCGTTTAGACATCACTTTAATGGTATCTTTGTTACAAAAATAGTGCTTTCAGTGTCTGTGTGTGAGGAATTAGACTAAATTCTTACACCAGCATGTGATAACAACACCAAAAGACTTCATGAGTTGTCAAACACCTAATAAATAAGTCTTAAAAGTGTAAAGCAAGATAAAAATGACGTTTTTTAGTAACATCGACATTCAGAATGTCTAGTAAAATCCTTCAGTATGAATAAAGGAGTCAATCATCAGCAAATCTAAGCCATCTCTCTCTGTTTTCTCTGGTCTGTGCTTTTGCTTTCTTTGAAGTTCAGAGCTGTACGTCTTCCTGCCCTTTTTTTTCCCCCCTCCCTTTTCCTTTTTTTAACAAACCCTCTGTGACCAATCAGCATCGAGTCATGTGATGCCCTAACAAAGAAACTGTGCATGTGTGTCTGGCTCTTTCTGAGTTTTGAAAGTGTCTTTTTACACACATGCACCCACCCACACACACACAGCGACCTAAGAGGGACGGCGATCAGCAGACACAGCGGCATGTGTGGGTATGTGTGTGTGTGTGTTACTTACTGTGTGTGTGTGTGTGTGTGTGTGTGTGTGTGTGTGTGTGTGTGTGTGTGTGTGTGTGTGTGTGTGTGTGTGTGTGTGTGTGTGTGTGTGTGTGTGTGTGTGTGTGTGTGTGTGTGTGTGTGTGTGTGTGTGTGTGTTGTTTAGCACAGAGGATAAAAGTAGAAAATGCTGACTTGGCTTTTGCATAAGTGTGTGTGTGTGTGTGTTGCTTTTGCATAAGTGTGTGTGTTGCTTTTGCATAAATGTGTGTGTGTGTTGCTTTAAACCAGAAGTGTAGAGACATGCAAGCTTCCTGGAGTGCAGACTGTGCAGTGTATATTACATGCTCTATAGTATTAAACCACAGTATGTGCAACAGTTTGCATTGCCGGTGATCACTGTGTGAAGCTGTAGTGTGCTCAATAATGACCTTGCTGTGTTTGGCTTGTGCAGTTGTGTTGGAAATAGATGCATGTTAACGTATTTGTACTCAGGAAGTCTGGAAGATGTTAATAATGCCAGTTGATCTCAGTGATGTCATCTGAGTAGAAAGAGAAGGTCAAGTCAGTTCAGTACATTGTTGGATGTTATGTAGTGTGAATGCTTTGTTAAAGAGATAGTTCACCCCAAAAATGAAAGGCTGTCATCATTTACTCACTATTCGCTGGGTAAAACATGCTGGAATAGTTGTCAGTTTATTCCACTGTGGTGACCTCTAATAAATAAGGAACTAAGCTGTAGGAAAATGAATGAATGAACTCAATCTTGACTTCTCTAAACCAATTGTTGAATGTATATTACATAATGTCGGAATCCTGTAACCATTGACTTCCATTAGTTTGTATTTTTCCTACTACTGAAGTCAATGGTGACCGATTTCTGATATTTTTCTAAATATCTTCTTTCAGAATAAAAAAAAAATGGTTTGGAACAAGTCAAGGTGAGTAAATGGTGTTTATTTTTGGGTGAACTGTCTCTTTAAATGTTTAGGGTCATCAGTGTATTCTGCGCAAGTCATGTTAGTAATACTCTGCATTTAATTCATTTTTATAAAGTCTTATACATTTACAATGCAATTACATTTTAGTTTAACTGATAGGGCTTGTTTCCCACAAGTGGGCGGGTTGTGTCTGTAAGGCCATGCACTGCGTAAAACATGCTGGAACGGTTGGTGGTTCATTCCACTGTGGCGACCCCTGATAAATAAGGGACTAAGCCTGAGGAAAATTAATTGATTAATTAGTTTACTCACTCTTGACTTGCTCCAAACCAATTATTGAGTGTATATTGAAGAATGTTGAAAACCTGTAACCATTGACTTCCATTAGTATGTATTTGTCCTACTATTGAAGTCAATGGTTACTGATTTACCAGCATTTTTTTAAATATCCTCCTTTGTGTTCAACAGAACTAAAAGTAAATGGTTTGGAACTAGTCAAGGGTGAGTAAATGATGTTCATTTTTCGGGTGAACTGTCTCTTTAAATGTTGAGGGTCATCTGTGTGTTCTGTGTTAGTCATGTTAGTAATACTCTGCTATTATCTCTGCTTTAGAAAGTCTTAAAATTTGACAGTGCAATCAAAATTTCGTTTAACTGACAGAGGGTGTTTACTAGTACTGGATTGTGGCTGGAAGGGCATCCGTTGCGTAAAACATATGCTGGAATAGTTGGCAGTTCATTCCGCTGTGGTGACCCCTGATAAATAAGGGACTAAGCTGTAGGAAAATTTATGAATTTACTCACTCTTGACTTGCTCTAAATCAATTGTTGAATGTATATTGAAGAATGTTGGAAACCTGTAACCATTGACTTCCATTAGTTTGTGTTTTTCCTACTACTGAAGTCAATGGTTACCGATTTCTGACATTTTTCAAAATATCTTCTTTCAGAATAAAAAAAATGGTTTGGAACAAGTCAAGGGTGAGTAAATGGTGTTTATTTTTGGGTGAACTGTCTCTTTAAATGTTTAGGGTCATCAGTGTATTCTGCGCAAGTCATGTTAGTAATGCTCTGCATTTAATTCATTTTTATAAAGTCTTATACATTTACAATGCAATTACATTTTAGTTTAACTGATAGGGCTTGTTTCCCACAAGTGGGCGGGTTGTGTCTGTAAGGCCATGCACTGCGTAAAACATGCTGGAACGGTTGGTGGTTCATTCCACTGTGGCGACCCCTGATAAATAAGGGACTAAGCCTGAGGAAAATTAATTGATTAATTAGTTTACTCACTCTTGACTTGCTCCAAACCAATTATTGAATGTATATTGAAGAATGTTGAAAACCTGTAACCATTGACTTCCATTAGTATGTGTTTGTCCTACTATTGAAGTCAATGGTTACTGATTTTTTTTAAAATATCTTCCTTTGTGTTCAACAGAACTAATTTATCTCTGCTTTAAAAGTCTTACAATTTGACAGTGCAGTCAAAATTTCGTTTAACTGACAGAGGGTGTTTTCTAGTACTGGATTGTGGCTGGAAGGACATCCGTTGCGTAAAACATATGCTGGAATAGTTGGCGGTTCATTCCGCTGTGGTGACCCCTGATAAATAAGGGACTAAGCTGTAGGAAAATGAATGAATGAATGAATTTACTCACTCTTGACTTGCTCTAAATCAATTGTTGAATGTACATTGAAGAATGTTGGAAACCTGTAACCATTGACTTCTATTAGTATGTGTTTGTCCTACTAATGAATTCAATGGTTACCAATTTCTGACATTTTAAATATGATATTTTATGTTCATGTGTTACTGTTTGAAGAATGCTGGAAGCTGGCACCTATTGACTCCCATAGTATTTTTTCCCCTTACTATTAAAGTAGGTAAACCACCATTCTTCAAAATATCTTCTTTTGTGTTCAACAGAGAAAGAAACTCATAAAGTTTTACCACACGATAGAGAATAGAAGAATCAATGGATTTCATTTTTGGGTGAACTATCCCTTTAAAAAATAAGTAGCGTTAATATAACATCCATGACATCACCATCTGTTGCCAGCCCAGTTGATGGTGATGTCACTTTCAAAAGATTGTTCCTGTAGTCTGCCATTGTTTTTTTTGGCTGCCAAATACTCACACATGCCTATAAATAGCAATAATAAATGTTTTCAATGTGTAAATCAGCCTATCAGAGTAATATCTAAAGGATCATGTGACACATAAGACGGCAGTGATGATGTACTTTTGTAAATTGTACAAATATTTCACAGTTTCACTATTGTTATTGTTTTGTACTGAGCAGAGTCTCCTTTCAAGCGGTTTCACCCAAAAGGATGACGTTTGTTTAGATATGAGAGACTTTGGGGTCAGGGTGAGGTTGGGGTGAGAGGTCGTTCATGCCCGGGTCATGATCATAAAGCGCTCAGCTCTTGAAACTCGTCATAAAGCCAGAGGTCGAGGGGTCAGAGGGCATGTTTGGGTCATAACGGGATGTTCACACACTTGACATGAGACGAGTCTGTATGCAGAAACACTGTCGCCATTCATCAAAGCCTTAAGCGTTGAGTTCTAGAGTGTCGGTGTACACCACCTGGCAAAAGTCTTGTCACCTATACAAGTTTTAGGAAGATCTAGTTGATCATTTGGTATCAGAACCCTAAAATTGCGTGTGCGAATGCCCGGCAAATATCCACCCTAAAACCAACTTTACCGAGCTGATTTAGCTGTCTTTTAAAGATTTTAGTACTAACAAGTTGTTAACATCACAAGATCTAATACAGTATACCATAGGGCAGGGCTTCCCAAACTTTTCAGCTCGAGACCCCCAAAATGACAATGTTAGTGACTCGCGACCCTCAATATCCTCTGAGGTGGCTATAAATACAGAAACCTTGCATGCAATGGCGCACACACACACACACACACCAATAGTCCCAAGTCTATTCTTCTTTGAATTTTTTTTTTTATTGTATGTCAGTGCTATAAAATGTGCCAGAGAGTTTAACCTGGTGTTCTAAAAGCAATCTGCTGCATCTGACGCTACTGCGTCTTTAATGTAATGTAATTACCCCAGGGGTCGCAATCCAACAGAACTAGTAACTATAAGCTACTATAGTGACTATATAGTAACTATAAACAACGTTTTAGATAAAATATGGTAATTCTTATGGTTTAATAAGAATAAATAGATTTTTGGAAATCACCAGACGACCCCCCTTCATTTACCCGCGACCCCTCGGGGGGTCCCGACCCCCACTTTGAGAACCACTGCCATAGGGATACATCACAAGGCCTACATTGCTTATGCTGCACAGTTTCTCTGCCCCACTGAGGAAGCCCGTGACTCCTGCTGTGGGATGAACGTTTGGTTTATCCTGTGTCCTCTTTTTCTCTTGTTGTACCCATACAGCTGCTTCACGTAAAAGCTGACTAACGGTTTTTGCCATTTTGCTTCTGTTTTATATACATTAGTAACTCGCGCTGTCCCATCCATCAAAACCAAGCTTCTGCCCTCGGGCTCTGAAAACACTTGACGTCACTTGAATACGCTCCTCCCACTGATTAGCATAGGCTTTGCATACAGATTGACTTTGAAAATGAAAACAAGTGTCAAAAAAAGGAAAGCTTAAATTAACATTTTAATTTGAATTGTGTCTCCGTTATAGCGGGAACATGCTTAGTAAAAATTGCGTTTGCATTTTATTGTTCAGTTTGGCTTTTCATTTTAATATTGACAGTCTTGACGCAGAAATGCAGTGAAAAATAAATGTTAAATCGACAACTTCATTTTAATTATCGATTTGACCGGGACGGTGTGAAAATGACATTTTCAATATCTATTTGACATTTTCAGTTTTGGCAGATATTTTGCAGTGTTTTATAAAGAAATTGTTTATCTGTTTTTCACTTTCATTTCCAATGTTTATTTGATTTATTTAAAATTGGCTGGATTTACCTTCCATAGATCACGCTTAATTTACCACAATAAAATATGATCATGCCTTGATTTTTACTGATTTAATTAGGACAGTAAGGTCTGACATTGCTTAGACAATCTTGTCACTTGACAGAAATAATGTCTAGTATAGAATATAAAGTCATGCTGCAGTAAAGAAATAATGAATATTGTGTCTGACTCCATCATGAGCTTGGAGGACTGCATCCATACATCTCTGACTCAAATCACTGATTAATAAAGTCATCTGGAATGGCAAAGAAAGCGTTCTTGCAGGACTCCCAGAGTTCATCAACATTCTTTGGATTCATCTTGAATGCCTCCCCTTTAACTTTCTGCAGACATGCTTAATAATGTTCATGTCTGATGACTGGGCTGGCCAATCCTGGAGCACCTTTGCCTCCTTTGCTTTCAGGAACTTTGATGTGGAGGCTGAAGTATGAGAGGGAGCGCTATCCTGCTGAAGAATTTGCCCTCTCCTGTGGTTTGTAATGTAATGGGCAGCACAAATGTCTTGATACCTCAGGCTGTTGATGTTGCCGTCCACTCTGCTGATCTCTCGCACACCCCCATACTGAATGTAACCACGAACCACCAAACTTGACTGATTTCTGTGAGAATCTTGGGTCCATCCAGGTCCCAGTGGGTCTTCTGCAGTATTTGTGATGATTGGGATGCAGATCAACAGTTGATTCATCTGAAAAATCGACCTTCTGACACTTTTCCAAACGATCAACTAGAAGTAAAGTGATTATTTGCTGCTCTTACAACTGAGATCAACATCAAGACTTTTCTCAGGTTGTTTAGTGCAGGAAATTAGGTAATGCTGAAAACCGCATTTCCCATGGTGCACTGGGCTGTTTGCCAGGGCCTGCTGGGTAACCAACACAACCACTATATAGTCATAGACACATGACTAGAAGGCGACAGCGAATCTACTGCAGAACCTACTATTTGGGGAGTATTTTGAGGTATGTTTCGGTTTCTCAGGCAGCATCGCATGTATTAATGATGAATGGTGCGTTCCCCAGAATGCACTGCTCAGGGAAGGTCTTTATGTTTGGAAATGGATTGTTGTGCACAATATTTTTGTCCATCATGATTGTGTGTTTGGAGCAGGAGGAGGCAGGATAATCGTGTAAATGAATGATGGTTTTTGTGATATAGAAGTTCATTAAAGTGATTCTGGAGGGGTGGCATGGTGGCTCAGTAGTTAGCACTGTCACCTCACTTCAAGAAGGTCGCTGGTTCAATTCTCTACTGGGCCAGTTGGCGTTTATGTGTGGAGTTTGCATGTTCTCCCCATGTTTGTTTGGGTTTCCTTTGGGTGCTCTGGGTTCCCCCACAGTCCAAAGACATGCGCTATTGACCTCATTCTTCAATGCGGAAGTGCGTTCACTGGTTCAAGTCTCTACTGGGCCAGTTGGCGTATATGTGTAGAGTTTGCATGTTCTCCCCGTGTTTGTTTGGGTTTCCTTTGGGTGCTCTTGGTTCCCCGACAATCGAAAGACATGCGCTATTGACCTCATTCTTCAATGCGGAAGTGCGTTCGTTTTTGCGATTGTTTTAGAACTTCCGATTTAGCTGCCTATGGGAGAAATGACTAGGAATAATAAATGGTGGAAAACAGTCAAACTACTTACTCTACAAACAAGTGTTTGCATGACTATACAGACCAAGTAGAATAATATAATGAGTTCATCAAGATTTGGATTCATCTGTAACGCCTCCTCCTCCATCTTACCCCACACATGCTCAATAATGTTCATATCTGGTGACTGGGCTGGCCAATCCTGGTGCACCTTGACCTTCTTTGCTTTCAGGAAGTTTGATGTGGAGGCTGAATTATGAGAAGGAGCGCTATCCTGCTGAGTTTAGTGTAGTGTAGTGACGAAGTAGAATAATATAATGAGAAAATGCAGCATCAAGCAGCAGAACGGGCTGTTTTTAATATCTTAAAATGAATGGAAGTGAATGAGACCGGAAGTCTCGAGCCAAAAAGATTCATATGGCTGCTCGTCCACAAGGAATAAGGTAAATAGGTGAATTGAAGAAACTAAATTGACTCTAGTCTATGTGTGTGAATGCAAGAGTGTTTTGGCGTTTCCCAGTGCTGGGTTGTGGTTGAAAGGGCATCCGCTGTGTAAAACATATGCTGGAATAGTTGGCGGTTCATTCCACTATGGCGACCTCAGATTAATAAAGGGACTAAACCAAAGTAAAAATGAATGAATGAATGAATGAATGAATGTTTAAAGCTGTATTATGTCTAAGCACCTGAAACTGATAACACAGCCAGCTTCATCTGTCAAGTGTGTGTGTGTGTGTGTGTGTTAGACTGCAGTGAGTTTATGTGTCTCCACTGACCTGTCAGACTGGCCTGTCTTCGTGTTTTACCGCCGCAGTTTCCGTGCGATTAGCCGCTCTGTGGTTGGCCGTTTACTGGGGTTAAAGGTCATATGAGGGCGCTTATGACCTTCCTGCAAAAGGTCACACAGGGAGCCGGCAGCTGTCTGAAACAATCACACTTTCACTGTCTCACATACAGCAGACATGAAAGAATCAAACATCGCAGTGTTTCAGAACGACTTTTTAGGGAAATCCATATTAATAGTTTATTTATTTTACCTGGGATTAGTGGTTAGCACCGTCGCCTTACAGCAAGAAGGTCACTGGTTCGAGTCCCGGCTTGGTCAGTTGGCTTTTCTGTGTGGAGTTTGCATGTTCTCCCTGTGTGTGTGAACGTGAAAGTGTATAGGTGTTTCCCAGTACTGAGTTGTGGCTGGAAGGGCAGCTGCGTGAAATGTATGCTGGATAAGTTGGTGGTTCATTCTGCTGTGGTGACCCCTGATACATGAAGGGACTAAGCTGAAGGAAAAGGAGTGAATGACAAAGTATTTTAACATTTATCCTTTAAAAAGCCTATTGGAGGCAGTAGGGATAAAGCAGGCAAAAAATTTGTAAGTTTTCTTTCCTGCGGGCGGCTTTTCTGAATTTTTAATGCTATTTTTATAGTCATGGGAATCTTGTTGACATTGTGGACTCATCAGATACAGCAATCCTGCCAAATCAACAGCATTTCCTCAGATCACTGCAAAATGATCTTGACCAGACATCCCATACTGTAGAAAGTTTCATTTCAGGCTTTTAAAATAAAAATCCTTTTATTCAGCAATGATTATTATGAGCAATAACCCTCATAATGTATTCGGGTTTGATTTGTTTGTCTGAAAGAGATTTCAATTTAAGTTTTTTATTTAAATAAATAAGATTAGGCTCTGTAATGGTATGGGGTTGTGCCCTTAGCAAAGGTAACTTGCACTGCTGTGATGGCACCATTAATGGCATGTTTCCACTGAGTGGTAAGGTACGGGTTGGTACGCTTTATGGCTATTTCCTCTGTCAAAGGGTACCTAAAAGCGAACTGTACCATGCCACTTTTTGGTTACTCTTTGCAAAGGATACCTAGCACAAAAAAAGGGTTCCTAAAGGCAAAAATAGGTGCGCAGCTGAACCGTATTGGTTTACTGAGATACGTCACTCACAGAAGCAGGAGAATGAAAACAAAGGAAACACCATTTTAAAGAGCCCATATTATACATGAAATAGGGTCATATCTTGGTTGTAAGGGTCTCCAACAACAGTCTAATATGCATGCAGGGTCAAAAAACACTTTCATGGTCTTATAATCTGCATTTATTTTTACCTAATTATCCCAGCGACTCCTGTATGAATCGTCCAGTGATTCATTTGTTCCCAAACCCCTCCTTAGCGCGAAGCTAATCTGCGCTGATTGGACCGATGACAGCCTGTTGTGATTGGTCGACTGCCTTCAGTCAGAGTGAAAAGTCAAACAGCTAATCAGCATATAAAAGTAATCACAGTTCATACACGCTCGATAGTGTAGGCGTGGATTTTAGCTGCAGTGGGTCAATGTAAATACAGTCGATGAACTTGAAAATTCAGACGACTATTTTATTGAGCAAAAACTCCAAAAACTGTCGAGGAGATCACATAGCTTCTCACTCTGCTCTTTTCACAGACAGAGACACACACACACACATTGTCCTCGTCCTTGCGCGCGCACACACACACACACAAACAAACACACACACACACACATTTCCGGACGACAACGCGCGCGCACACACAAACACACACACATACCTCCGGACGACAGCGCATGCGCACACACACTACCCTCGTCCACGGAGCTCCGTAAACCAAGCAGCACGCGTCACGTTTTTAACATGACTTTGCACGCGATAAGAGAATATAGCCAGTTAACCTGATACAGTACACGCAGTTACAAGTAACAAATCACAACTAAATACATTTGCAAGCTAGAGTCAGCGAGGCAACAACTTTAATCGCACGTACTTACACTTGAGAAATGGAGGAAGAAACCCATACTGACGTCCAGCAGTAAGTTACTCTTTACTGATCCTTCCTTTAACAAACGCCGATGAAGTATTCTTTGTAGCATGTAGTTTGCAGAAGTTTCCAGTAGTTTCCAACTGCTTGGTTATAATGCTGAGGTTTCATCTTTGGGTAGAGACTCGATATAATATCCATCTGCAGTGTGACTTCAATCGACCGGCATGTTTGTGTGTGTGTGTTTGTGGGGGGGTGTGTGTGTGTGTCTGGGTTTCTGCGTCAGAGGGCGGGGCCTCAGGTTTGAAATCTCCCGGGTTTGCGCGTGCACGTGAATAACTTGGTTTCGTTCGTACGTCATGGCGAAACACCTAATGACTCGGTGTCAAGGCGACTCGTTTGACGCACTATGAGTCGACTCTTTTTTTAGATGAATCAACCGTTTTAAACACTGTACACTAACAGATTTAAGCCTTAGCTGGATACTTCACTTCACTTAGAGCTGTGTTACACACTACATGGAGGGGAATTTTCAAAAACCCATAATATGGGCTCTTTAACATTTTTTTTTGCCAAATCGCCCAGCCCTACCGCTGCGTAAAGCATATGCTGGAATAGTTGGCGGTTCATTCCGCTGTGGTGACCGCTGATAAATAAGGGACTATGCGACGAAAAGTGAAAGAATAAACTTCACTGGCGTTTCTGTCCAGATGCCAGTAATTCTGGAGAGTTCAGTAGTCTAATACTCACTCAGAGAGACGTTGTGTCTCCCATCAGCAGGTTTCATCTTCATATGACAAATCTCTACGCTACATTTCAAGTCAATATTTACCTAAACACAAACATCAGTCCGTATTTCTGGAGAGGAGTTCAATACTGCATCTGCTTTCGATTTGCAGTGAAAATCCTGTGAGACACTACTGTGCCCTGTGTGTCTATATTTATCCTTGTTTTGATAGCATGTGTTCTTCTATACTAGGAGAAGAAGGTCCGCCTTGTTCAAATGAGTGACACAATGGACCACCAATCAGCAGTGGGCTCTCAGGAGGATGAACCAGCCATGATTCTTCCTACCATACCTATTGGAGGCAGTAGGGATAAAGCAGGCAAAAAATTTGTAAGTTTTCTTTCCTGCGGGCGGCTTTTCTGAATTTTTTAATGCTATTTTTATAGTCATGGGAATCTTGTTGACATTGTGGACTCATCAGATACAGCAATCCTGCCAAATCAACAGCATTTCCTCAGATCACTGCAAAATGATCTTGACCAGACATCCCATACTGTAGAAAGTTTCATTTCAGGCTTTTAAAATAAAAATCCTTTTATTCAGCAATGATTATTATGAGCAATAACCCTCATAATGTATTCGGGTTTGATTTGTTTGTCTGAAAGAGATTTCAATTTAAGTTTTTTATTTAAATAAATAAGATTAGGCTCTGTAATGGTATGGGGTTGTGCCCTTAGCAAAGGTAACTTGCACTGCTGTGATGGCACCATTAATGGCATGTTTCCACTGAGTGGTAAGGTACGGGTTGGTACGCTTTATGGCTATTTCCTCTGTCAAAGGGTACCTAAAAGCGAACTGTACCATGCCACTTTTTGGTTACTCTTTGCAAAGGATACCTAGCACAAAAAAAGGGTTCCTAAAGGCAAAAATAGGTGCGCAGCTGAACCGTATTGGTTTACTGAGATACGTCACTCACAGAAGCAGGAGAATGAAAACAAAGGAAACACCATTTTAAAGAGCCCATATTATACATGAAATAGGGTCATATCTTGGTTGTAAGGGTCTCCAACAACAGTCTAATATGCATGCAGGGTCAAAAAACACTTTCATGGTCTTATAATCTGCATTTATTTTTACCTAATTATCCCAGCGACTCCTGTATGAATCGTCCAGTGATTCATTTGTTCCCAAACCCCTCCTTAGCGCGAAGCTAATCTGCGCTGATTGGACCGATGACAGCCTGTTGTGATTGGTCGACTGCCTTCAGTCAGAGTGAAAAGTCAAACAGCTAATCAGCATATAAAAGTAATCACAGTTCATACACGCTCGATAGTGTAGGCGTGGATTTTAGCTGCAGTGGGTCAATGTAAATACAGTCGATGAACTTGAAAATTCAGACGACTATTTTATTGAGCAAAAACTCCAAAAACTGTCGAGGAGATCACATAGCTTCTCACTCTGCTCTTTTCACAGACAGAGACACACACACACACATTGTCCTCGTCCTTGCGCGCGCGCACACACACACACAAACAAACACACACACACACACATTTCCGGACGACAACGCGCGCGCACACACAAACACACACACATACCTCCGGACGACAGCGCATGCGCACACACACTACCCTCGTCCACGGAGCTCCGTAAACCAAGCAGCACGCGTCGCGTTTTTAACATGACTTTGCACGCGATAAGAGAATATAGCCAGTTAACCTGATACAGTACACGCAGTTACAAGTAACAAATCACAACTAAATACATTTGCAAGCTAGAGTCAGCGAGGCAACAACTTTAATCGCACTTACTTACACTTGAGAAATGGAGGAAGAAACCCATACTGACGTCCAGCAGTAAGTTACTCTTTACTGATCCTTCCTTTAACAAACGCCGATGAAGTATTCTTTGTAGCATGTAGTTTGCAGAAGTCTCCAGTAGTTTCCAACTGCTTGGTTATAATGCTGAGGTTTCATCTTTGGGTAGAGACTCGATATAATATCCATCTGCAGTGTGACTTCAATCGACCGGCATGTTTGTGTGTGTGTGTTTGTGGGGGGGTGTGTGTGTGTGTCTGGGTTTCTGCGTCAGAGGGCGGGGCCTCAGGTTTGAAATCTCCCGGGTTTGCGCGTGCACGTGAATAACTTGGTTTCGTTCGTACGTCATGGCGAAACACCTAATGAATCGGTGTCAAGGCGACTCGTTTGACGCACTATGAGTCGACTCTTTTTTAGATGAATCAACCGTTTTAAACACTGTACACTAACAGATTTAAGCCTTAGCTGGATACTTCACTTCACTTAGAGCTGTGTTACACACTACATGGAGGGGAATTTTCAAAAACCCATAATATGGGCTCTTTAACATTTTTTTTTGCCAAATCGCCCAGCCCTACCGCTGCGTAAAGCATATGCTGGAATAGTTGGCGGTTCATTCCGCTGTGGTGACCGCTGATAAATAAGGGACTATGCGACGAAAAGTGAAAGAATAAACTTCACTGGCGTTTCTGTCCAGATGCCAGTAATTCTGGAGAGTTCAGTAGTCTAATACTCACTCAGAGAGACGTTGTGTCTCCCATCAGCAGGTTTCATCTTCATATGACAAATCTCTACGCTACATTTCAAGTCAATATTTACCTAAACACAAACATCAGTCCGTATTTCTGGAGAGGAGTTCAATACTGCATCTGCTTTCGATTTGCAGTGAAAATCCTGTGAGACACTACTGTGCCCTGTGTGTCTATATTTATCCTTGTTTTGATAGCATGTGTTCTTCTATACTAGGAGAAGAAGGTCCGCCTTGTTCAAATGAGTGACACAATGGACCACCAATCAGCAGTGGGCTCTCAGGAGGATGAACCAGCCATGATTCTTCCTACCATACCTATTGGAGGCAGTAGGGATAAAGCAGGCAAAAAATTTGTAAGTTTTCTTTCTTGCGGGCGGCTTTTCTGAATTTTTAATGCTATTTTTATAGTCATGGGAATCTTGTTGACATTGTGGACTCATCAGATACAGCAATCCTGCCAAATCCACAGCATTTCCTCAGATCACTGCAAAATGATCTTGACCAGACATCCCATACTGTAGAAAGTTTCATTTCAGGCTTTTAAAATAAAAATCCTTTTATTTAGCAATGATTATTATGAGCAATAACCCTCATAATGTATTCGGGTTTGATTTGTTTGTCTGAAAGAGATTTCAATTTAAGTTTTTTATTTAAATAAAAAAGATTAGGCTCTGTAATGGTATGGGGTTGTGCCCTTAGCAAAGGTAACTTGCACTGCTGTGATGGCACCATTAATGGTGGTAAATTAAGCGTGATCTATGGAAGGTAAATCCAGCCAATTTTAAATCAATCAAATAAACATTGGAAATGAAAGTGAAAAACAGATAAACAATTTCTTTATAAAACACTGCAAAATATCTGCCAAAACTGAAAATGTCAAATCGATATTAAAAATGTCATTTTCACTGTGACAACACACCGTCCCGGTCAAATCGATAATTAAAATGTAGTTGTCGATTTAACATTTATTTTTCACTGCATTTCTGTGTCAAGACTGTCAAAATTAAAATGAAAAGCCAAACTGAACAATAAAATGCAAATGCAATTTTTACTAAGCTTGTTCCCGCTGTAACAGAGACACAATTTAAATTAAAATGTTAATTTAAGCTTTCCTTTTTTTTCCTGAGCTCGGTGGCTCAGTGGTTTGCACCTTCGCCTTGCAGCAAGAAGGTCACTGGTTCGAGTCCGGGCTGGGTCAGTTTGCTTTTCTGTGCGGAGTTTGCATGTTCTCCCTGTGTGTGTGTGTGAACATGAAAGTGTATGGGTGTTTCCCAGTACTGAGTTGTGGCTGGAAGGGCAGCTGCGTGAAATGTATGCTGGATAAGTTGGTGGTTCATTCTGCTGTGGTGACCCCTGATACATGAAGGGACTAAGCTGAAGGAAAAGGAGTGAATGACAAAGTATTTTAACATTTATCCTTTAAAAAGCCTATTGGAGGCAGTAGGGATAAAGCAGGCAATAAATTTGTAAGTTTTCTTTCCTGCGGGCGGCTTTTCTGAATTTTTAATGCTATTTTTATAGTCATGGGAATCTTGTTGACATTGTGGACTCATCAGATACAGCAATCCTGCCAAATCAACAGCATTTCCTCAGATCACTGCAAAATGATCTTGACCAGACATCCCATACTGTAGAAAGTTTCATTTCAGGCTTTTAAAATAAAAATCCTTTTATTCAGCAATGATTATTATGAGCAATAACCCTCATAATGTATTCGGGTTTGATTTGTTTGTCTGAAAGAGATTTCAATTTAAGTTTTTTATTTAAATAAATAAGATTAGGCTCTGTAATGGTATGGGGTTGTGCCCTTAGCAAAGGTAACTTGCACTGCTGTGATGGCACCATTAATGGCATGTTTCCACTGAGTGGTAAGGTACGGGTTGGTACGCTTTATGGCTATTTCCTCTGTCAAAGGGTACCTAAAAGCGAACTGTACCATGCCACTTTTTGGTTACTCTTTGCAAAGGATACCTAGCACAAAAAAAGGGTTCCAAAAGGCAGAGCTAGGTGCGCAGCTGAACCGTATTGGTTTACTGAGATACGTCACTCACAGAAGCAGGAGAATGAAAACAAAGGAAACACCATTTTAAAGAGCCCATATTATACATGAAATAGGGTCATATCTTGGTTGTAAGGGTCTCCAACAACAGTCTAATATGCATGCAGGGTCAAAAAACACTTTCATGGTCTTATAATCTGCATTTATTTTTACCTAATTATCCCAGCGACTCCTGTATGAATCGTCCAGTGATTCATTTGTTGCCAAACCCCTCCTTAGCGCGAAGCTAATCTGCGCTGATTGGACCGATGACAGCCTGTTGTGATTGGTCGACTGCCTTCAGTCAGAGTGAAAAGTCAAACAGCTAATCAGCATATAAAAGTAATCACAGTTCATACACGCTCGATAGTGTAGGCGTGGATTTTAGCTGCAGTGGGTCAATGTAAATACAGTCGATGAACTTGAAAATTCAGACGACTATTTTATTGAGCAAAAACTGTCGAGGAGATCACATAGCTTGTTTCACTCTGCTCTTTTCACAGACAGAGACACACACACACACATTGTCCTCGTCCTTGCGCGCGCGCGCACACACACACACAAACAAACACACACACACAGACATCTCCGGACAACAACGCGCGCGCACACACAAACACACACACATACCTCCGGACGACAGCGCACGCACACACACTACCCTCGTCCACGGAGCTCCGTAAACCAAGCAGCACGCGTCGCGTTTTTAACGTGACTTTGCACGTGATAAGAGAATATAGCCAGTTAACCTGATACAGTACACGCAGTTACAAGTAACAAATCACAACTAAATACATTTGCAAGCTAGAGTCAGCGAGGCAACAACTTTAATCGCACGTACTTACACTTGAGAAATGGAGGAAGAAACCCATACTGACGTCCAGCAGTAAGTTACTCTTTACTGATCCTTCCTTTAACAAACGCCGATGAAGTATTCTTTGTAGCATGTAGTTTGCAGAAGTTTCCAGTAGTTTCCAACTGCTTGGTTATAATGCTGAGGTTTCATCTTTGGGTAGAGACTCGATATAATATCCATCTGCAGTGTGACTTCAATCGACCAGCATGTTTGTGTGTGTGTGTTTGTGGGTGTGTGTGTGTGTGTCTGGGTTTCTGCGTCAGAGGGCGGGGCCTCAGGTTTGAAATCTCCCGGGTTTGCGCGTGCACGTGAATAACTTGGTTTCGTTCGTACGTCATGGCGAAACACCTAATGACTCGGTGTCAAGGTGACTCGTTTGAAGCACTATGAGTCGACTCCTTTTTTAGATGAATCAACCGTTTTAAACACTGTACACTAACAGATTTAAGCCTTAGCTGGATACTTCACTTCACTTAGAGCTGTGTTACACACTACATGGAGGGGAATTTTCAAAAACCCATAATATGGGCTCTTTAACATTTTTTTTTGCCAAATCGCCCAGCCCTACCGCTGCGTAAACAGGGGTGATAGCGTTCCGGCACCACGCCGGATTTCCGGCGTACTGTGGCTGCGGGTAGGGTTGTGACGGTGAGGAAATTTCCCCACCGGTTAATCGACATGTGACAACACCGGTAATACCGGTATCACCGTGGGAGTGGGCATTGTTTCATTTCCTCTTTTTTTTCTGCTTTCAAATAGCTTATAAATGCGTGCGTATAATACTTTCACTTTCAGTTTTGCGGGAGTTGCCAATTCGATGTCAATTGTTTGAATAGACGGAAAGGAAACTACAAAAAAATCCCTGTTATTAAACAAAACATAACTTTTATTTACATAACGAATAAAACACAACACTGCTACAGGCTGAAAAAACTGTGTAAGTTGGAACCATACAAATAACAACCATAAACGCCTATGTTATATATTAACAGCTTAGTCCTTATGAACAATCCGTTTATAAAATACATTATTAACGAATTTAGGCTATTGAAGAATAAACCGAATATGAAATATGATCCTTGCATAATGATCACAACTAAACAAGCGAGCACTCATATTTAAACTATATGAAAAAAATTAAGAATTGGAACATTATGTAAAAAATCAAAGGGCAGGCTAAATAAAAGCGTCTCGTCAGAGCTAAACATCACCGCACATGTGTCAGTTTACAGCTTCTGGAAAGATCAGACAACCTATACAGATCACACAATCTCAATAAACAACATGTAAATGTATAAATATTTCGATAAGTATTGTTATGGAATATTTATAACTAAATGATTTTGCTTTTTGGTTTTATCGATACAGCTTTGATCTCTCTTACAAGCGGCAGTTACAGGCGCAGCATAAGGGCGTCTCACACTGTCAGTGGCGGAATACACACAGCACTGCCAAGACGTTTTATTTTTATTTTATTTGTTGCAGATTTGCGCGTTGTTCCTTTTAAAAAAAAACTTTTATTTTTTAATTCTCTCAAGTTAATGTTGTCTATCGAGTAACTATCGAGTCCCTCGGATTGGAGTTCAGTGCGCATTAAGACTATTGACCAACCGCCCTGTAAGTTTAAACACTACAGGTCCACAGCTCTGGTGTGGTATGAATTACACGTTTTAAATGACAGCGAGACATGCTACGTTTAGTTTTTATTGTAAAATATACATTATAACCCAGTACACGGTAAAATAATATGTTTTGAATGGCTTGTCTATTGACGGCGTATAGCCGTTAATTAAATATGCTGAGCATATTTTCATTAAAATTAAAACACATTAATACAAATTAGCCACCCTTTGATTTTTTTTCGTTTACGTATATTTTTATCAAACGAAAAATGCAATGAATTTTTAATTTTAGTTTTCATTTTATTAGAATTAATAGGCCTATAATTTATAGGCTACACAACTCATATCTTTGGCTCTAATTGCGTTTTTACAGATATCCTACCAATAGACTTTTTTTTTGGCTCAAAGACATTTATGCCTATTAATTTCAGAGGTGCATTTTGACAGATTTCGTAAAGGCTTCAGCTATTCTACCTGTCAGCTGCACCTGCCTAAGTTTTGCAACTTGACTTGTGTTGTGGCTCGATGTCTGAATGAGAGAGAGAGAGAGAGAGAGAGAGAGAGAGAGAGAGGGAGAGAGAGAGAGAGAGAAATCAGTCCTCAGATTCGATGTGTGGCCGCACGTCTCAGTTACTTTATTGCAATTTTTAATATTGGCTCATCTAAAGAAACTTTTCATATATTAAAAGCCGAAATATTGCCAGACAGAAAAAGCAACTTTCGGTTTTTTAAGAGAGCGGCCTCAGTTATAAAAGATGCGCGCACAAACAGGATTCGATCTTTTTGGCCTAG
Source organism: Danio rerio (assembly GCF_052040795.2). Taxonomy (NCBI): domain Eukaryota; kingdom Metazoa; phylum Chordata; class Actinopteri; order Cypriniformes; family Danionidae; genus Danio; species Danio rerio. Next base: position 51,191,153 of record NC_141040.1, on the reverse strand, counting down.
ACATTATGAATTTTTTTTACATTAAACACATAATCAAGTGGAAATAAGAACAGCTGAACTTCGGAAAAAGTCCTCGGTCCGTGTATCATCCGTTCATTTGATTATTCCTTTTATTACGGAAAACGAAACATCAGAAAAACGATGAATATTTCGTTTTTCTGTTTATTCTGTAGGCAGAAAAAACGGAAACTCATCTGTTATTCTGCTTATTAACTTAAAACGAAATATTAAAACAAACACAAAACCAAAACGAAATAATGAGAAAAAATGGTCCGTGTACGGTCCGTGTACGTTTTGTTCATTTGTTTTCCATTTTCAAACGGAATAAAGGAAATGGAGAAAACGGCCGTTTTTCCGTTTTTCCTTTTGCTCACGAGAAAACGAAAAAAATTTTGCTGGATTTTGCTCCATTTTGGCTGGATTTTCGTTCTTTGGTTTAGGGTAGGAAAACGGATAAACGACTTTAAAATTCATTTTACACATGTAGGCGGTGCTGAAACGCCCACTTTCCTCTAACTGGTTAACCAAATCTGCGCTCGTGACGTCGTCCTCTAAATAAAAGCCTTACACGCAGGCTTTTAATTATTATTATTTAATTATATATATAAACAAAGTTTACATATTCTATCATTTGAACCACACACAGTTAGCAGGCTTACATTCATTGCGTATGTATAAATTAAATTAAAACGTAAATCAGCAGTATTCTTAGACATTTGTCATTAAAATAAGGTCATAGTTCACTGCCAAGCTTCTTGCTGCTGTGCACCTGATGCTGAGCAAAGAAAGCCATTTCCGAGCAGCACCTGGTTTGCATGATTGTTTCAGAGCAAGGGCTTTATAATAATAATAGTAATAATAATAATAATAATAATAATTATTATTATTATTATTATTATTATTATCAGTTACTAGTGTTTTTATTGTTTGGTGTGTTTTTTTTTCTTTTTAATAGTTGTTAGCAGAACCAGAATAAGAACACTTTGGGCCCTGCTATAAAAACAAAGGGTACCATTTGTTTTCATTTATTTCTTCCTATTTTAATTATATATTGTAATTATTTATTTGATAATTAATACTATTTTATTGCAACGCCAAAGTAGTTTTTATTATTAAATTTGCTGTTATTGTAGGCTAGATGGCAGGCTTTAAATATTTTAAATAACATTTACTCATAACCTTACTAATTCGAGAGCTGAACCTAAAAAAGTTTAAGTGCAATAAGCCTGTACAATAAAGGGAGCCGCAATGCATATTTCTAGCGCATTCTTTCACTCAACAATTATTGCTGGAATAATGAAATAAATTTCAAATTAACTGATTAAACACATTATAGTTGATAAAAAAATTGTGTCTAGTAGTTCCGACAAAAAGATGAGCTCGCTACATGTGCGTTGCGCTAATAATTTGACATTTGCTCTTCTTAAGAAAGTGCTACAGCGGGCCCTGCTATTTCACATATAAGGTTAGTGATACGTATTTTAAATTAGTATTGCACATTATTCATTCATTTTCTTGTCGGCTTAGTCCCTTTATTAATCTGGGGTCGCCACAGCGGAATGAACCGCCAACTTATTTAGCAAGTTTTTACGCAGCGGATGCCCTTCCAGCCACAACCCATCTCTGGGAAACATCCACACATACACACACACTTATACAGAACGGACAATTTAGCCTACCCAATTCACCTGTACCGCATGTCTTTGGACTGTGGGTAAAACCGGAGCACCCGGAGGAAACCCACGCGAACGCACTACACTACTGAATTAGACACACAATCTCAAAAAAAAACTTGATGCTTATTTACATTATCTAAAGTCATTTCTTACGAGGTAGGATCTGTTGTTGTATTATATATTTTCGTTTTAATATGCAAATAATTTTCTTTAATTTGTAATAGGCCTATTGTCCCTCATTGCATAAAATAACCAGCCTTTGTATTCAATATGTTTGTAAATTGTTTATCCAGTTTGACGCAAGCTAAACAACATTTTGGCCTGTTTTGCTTATTAAATGAGTGATTTTCACGGAGAAACAAATCATCCATCCACACAGTTTTGTATAGGACCTGTGTGAACAAAAATATACACTTCATCATAGCCTATAGGAAAATGTATCTGTTTAGAACCAATTTTGTGTTGTATAATTAAAAATATTAAAAATACAATAAAAAAAAAAGGAATAACATTTGAAGTGCAATGCTTCAAAGATCCAATACGCTGCATGCAGAGCCAAAACAAAAACTGGTTTGTTTGTTTAATAAAATAATAATATGAAATTAAAGTGAAATATTCATAGTTCCATAACCTGTATTATAACTGTAGTCACCCTGACAAATCATCCTTTGCGCCGGTCAGTTTCACCTTTAATCAAGAATGTGCCAGAACCAAATGAGAATATTTACAGATTACCTCGGAATGAGACCTCGGTCTGTGAAGGATGCAGAACACAGAAACTCGCTGAGAATGGAGATGCATGTTAGATGTTTTATATCCCTTTAGATATTGTAAATAAACAAGTTTTTATAGAGATTGTGTCATGTCTTTTCTTTGACGCACGCGCTGAACAGCCCCGAAAAGGCGCCTTTATTTAGCCTGTAGCCTAAATAATAGTTTAGATTTTATAACATATAATGTTCCATTACTTTAAATGTATAATGTTTTTTAATATTTATGGATTATATAAAATATATAGTTTATATAAATGCGCTCTGATCATTCAAGGATCATAATGCGTTGCATATTCTTCTTATTCTTCATTAGGCTTGATCCGTAAATTGTGTATTTTATAAACTGATCGTTTATAAGGACTAAGCTATTAATAAAATTCCTCGAATGGAAAAGTCTTGATTAAAGAAAAAGATAACTTAATTTGACATATGCATATAGTGCGCTTATTTCTGCGCGCATCGCGCGCTTTACCGAATTACCTTTTTTATTTTTTATGGATTATAAATGCATCTGGCAGCACCGAAAAGAGCAAATGCCAAGTTATTAGTGCAGCGCACAGACAGCTAGCTCGTCTAGTCTGAACCAGGGGTTTTCAAACTATTTATTGCACATCCACCGATCCCATTGCATTTTATTTAGGATAAACCACTTATTTGAAATTAATTAATTAAAAGGTGCGTACTCTCCAATACACCACTGAATTATAGTGTCATAATATTTAATAATTATAATTAACATAGACACCTGACCTCCATTTAATAAACAATTTATTTGCCATACTCTGTTAATTTGAAGTTTAAAGTTTAAATCATTTATGTTAAACTTAAATTATTTAAAAACTTAAAAAGACTTAAATTTAGTCATTTAAGACATTTTAGGTCATAAGTTTACATACATTGACCGTTGCATTTAGTAGGCCTATTCTGGTCTAAATAAGCTTTTTGCATCTTAGGTGTTTACACACACAAATTAAGCAGTTTATACGTACATTTAATGTTACTTTGAAATTACTTTTGATGCAATAAATAATCCTAAATAGTTGAAAGTGTTAAAATATTCTTGAAATGTAGTTATTTTATAACTATGAAATTTATTACTAAACAAAGTGAATCATTATGAATTTGCCAAGAAATAATCCACTTTACCACTGTAAAGCAATGCCCCACACTCACTAGAACGGTAGAACCTGGACTGTATGATATGTTCTGTATGTAAAATAGAGAAAATAAGCAAGATGCGCAGTCTCATGCAGCCTTAGTGAAATATAGCGCGTCACAGCAATGAACTAAAAATAAAACCACCCTTGAAATGCTGGCGATCTTAATTTTTTCAGCCTACACTGACTGAGAATAATGTTGCACTATTTTATTAACAAATAATTAGAATGTTTTTTTCCCTTCAACTCATTCATCATTACTTTTGCCTGTGCAAGTTTTTTGCGCGCGCTTGAGCGCGAAGGCATCTATTTTCAGGTGCAAGATGCCACTTTGGGTGGCACCAGCACACTCTGCCACACCTGTGGCTATGTCCCTGCTACAATAATAATAACAACAACAACGACAAAATAATAACAAAAAATAATAATAATAAGACAGGCCTACTTTGACGTTGCAATAAAAAAGTATTAATTATCAAATAAATATTTACAATAGGCTAAAGGCAAATATATTAAATTAAAATAGGAGAAAATCCAATAGAAACAAATGGTACCATTTATTATAGCCCCATGCAGGGTCCAATGTGTTCTTACAACCATTGAATAACTAAGTAAATAATAATAATAACAATACTAATAATAATAGGCCTAATAATAATAATAATAGGCCTAATAATAATAATAATAATAAATTATTATTTTATACAGAGTAGGCTATTATTTAGGCCTACAATAGCTCTGAAACAATCAAGTAAACCAGGTGCTGCTCGGAAATGGCTTTCTTTGCTCAGCATCAGGTGCACAGCAGCAAGAAGCTTGGCAGTGAACTATGACCTTATTTTAATGACAAATGTCTAAGAATACTGCTGATTTACGTTTTAATTTAATTTATACATACGCAATGAATGTAAGCCTGCTAACTGTGTGTGGTTCAAATGATAGAATATGTAAACTTTGTTTATATATATAATTAAATAATAATAATTAAAAGCCTGCGTGTAAGGCTTTTATTTAGAGGACGACGTCACGAGCGCAGATTTGGTTAACCAGTTAGAGGAAAGTGGGCGTTTCAGCACCGCCTACATGTGTAAAATGAATTTTAAAGTCGTTTATCCGTTTTCCTACCCTAAACCAAAGAACGAAAATCCAGCCAAAATCTCGTTTTTTCGTTTTCTCGTGAGCAAAAGGAAAAACGGAAAAACGGCCGTTTTCTCCATTTCCTTTATTCCGTTTGAAAATGGAAAACAAATGAACAAAACGTACACGGACCATTTTTTGACTCATTATTTCGTTTTGGTTTTGTGTTTGTTTTAATATTTCGTTTTAAGTTAATAAGCAGAATAACAGATGAGTTTCCGTTTTTTCTGCCTACAGAATAAACAGAAAAACGAAATATTCATCGTTTTTCTGATGTTTCGTTTTCCGTAATAAAAGGAATAATCAAATGAACGGATGATACACGGACCGTCCTCACGTTACCACGATGTTTCTCTGCAGTTGAATTGTCAATGGCGCGGCATTAAAAAAATATATTTATTATTAAACATTGTGAGATGATGGTCGCGTGATTTTTTTTAAAAATGAGAGTATGCGTTGCGTATTTATGGCCATTGATCTATCCGCGACCCACCAATAGTTAAACATGAAGGTGCGTGTATAAATTAGTTATGTTTCCAGACACTGCCACCTTTGTCAGGCAAAGTTTGCAGATTGCCTCATTAACGTCGTCAGGTGCTCTTATGCATTTGGTTTGAACCCAAAATTTTGCCAAACATGCGCTTTTGCAATGCGTTTTGACAATAAATCGTCCGCCATCCTCTTTCTGTAAATTCGACTCCTCTTTTCTCCTCACGTGGTAAATGAAATATGACGCACTGTAGCTATGTTTAGATTTTAATTATAGAGCATGCTCTCGTTTTAAGTCAATTATTTATAATTATATTTTCCATTTATTTTAAATAAATTTTTAATAAAAAAAAATTAAAAAACGAATACCTAAAAAAAACAAATGTGGGGACGGTGTCACGGTAGAAAAGTGATGTCACCGGTGTTGCGTCTTAACACCGGTATCACCGTCAACACCGTCTATCGTGGCAAGCCTAGCTGCGGGGAAAAAAAATCAGGTTCACGGATATTGATCTGTCATTTCTCTAGATTCACAGAATTCACTCACTGCTGAAAGCGCCGGATTGGTTTTTATTAAGTGCCATTTTGTGTGCTCGTGAATCATCTTTTGAGTGTAGACGCCATGTAAATAAAAGATTAATTGTGTAATTTAGAGAGCTTTATAAATTATAACGGATCTTTGTGAGATCTCTATGAACTAAGATTAGTGACGCTTTTTAGTGATAATAAGAGGAGCGTGCTTTGCACTTTCCAGGCTATAATCCATTCAGAATTTGTATGAAACTTTCGTTTTCGGCACATATACGCTGATATGTTTTGGGAATGACATCTGCATATTTACGCTGGGTTTATTCTCGAAATAACGGTGAAGCAATAGACGGGACAAAAATATATTTCCCCCTTCTCCTTAAACAACTTAATGTTTCAGCTATGAAATAGTTCAGTTTTGTATGTAGCCTAATGGCAAAGTGTTTATATTTAGTTTCGTTTTTTATTCAGCTTATTTAGAAAAACGTTTGGAGCATTTTTTATTCGTTAAAAATAAGTTGTTTTTTTAACGAACAGCGCCCAGCGGAAGACCATCATTGTATGTTTGATCAGTTTGCCTTCTCAGATCATCACGACTTGCCTAAAATAAAAGATATAAAACAGTTCAAGTATAAAACAATGGTAGCTTAAACGTTAAAGAATGTGTGCTATTAGGCGCATAGTTTGCTTATAAAAAGCTTGCAGGACATCGAGGCGCCAGAGCAATCACTTGCATTTTTTCAGTGGGAGCAATTTAAAGTTATCCGTCATTTTTGCTCACAAAGTACGAGTAATACATCAAAAAACGTTACAGCGTTTTTATAAAATAAAGAAAACCAAAATTATGCGCTTTCTGTCGTCTGGTTTTTGAACAGGAGCGCTTAACAAAATGAAGCAAAATGTATATGCCTCACAGACATAATAAATATATTTATAGAAAGCTTTAAATTATTACTTAACGAAATAAAACAAATCGAAAACAAAAAAACTCCTTCATGTAATCCGTAAAGATGAATTTCTAAAGGCGAGTCCAAGAGGAGATTGCCAGTCAGGATCTTTGCGACACTGACTCAGAATAAGTTTATTAATAAATAATTAAGATATGTCCTTACTCTTTCCTCGACACATTCATTGTTATTTGTTTTTGCCGGTGCTTGGGGCGAGTTTTAGCTTATTGTGTGCGCTTGAACGCCGATAGTAGCAGTTTTAACATGGAGTGACACGACATTTGACGTACAGATGACACTGGCACATGCCACTGAGTGTAGTGACACTTCCGGTGGCACGTCCGGTTTTCCACTGTCATGTGTCACTCGCTAGTGGCATGTGTAGTAACCTGTGTCACTCAGTGTCGCGCTGCATGTCACTGCAGTGACATCGTAACCGGGCGAAGCTTATGACATTAATTAACACGAGCAAAACCATATTTAATCATTACGCGACTTTTAACCTAATTTATCGCGTCGCAAGTAAGTTGATGAGCTACTCCACGATGTTTTAATTTAAACGCATTTATTTTATGTATTCGTAGTCATACTTCCGTACGTAATATAGTCATTTGACAGTACATGTCAGTCAAATTTATTGTGGCATGCTTATGTATGGGAGGGGTTACACTTATCTGTTGTACTGTATATTATTGCATCCTGGCAGTTCCTTTGTTCCCTACAATATGGACTTCTCTATGTTTTTAATTCATTCATTTATTTTATTATTTAACTTATTTTCATTTTAAGGTATTTTAAATAATATCCTTTAAAAAGTTATAATAAAATGCATGTTGAAAACTCATAACATTTATGCATGTAAGAAAACAGGTGTCATTTGCCTAATGATTTTTAAATATTAAAGCAAAGAGACTTATAACATTAATGTGCTTATAACGTGCTTATACTGACACCTACTGGCACATGTCACAAGATCACTGACACTGGCATGTGTCACTGACATTACTGGCATGTGTCTAAAAAGAGCCACTTGACAATAATGATGATCAGGGTTACACATAGGCTGTTAATATATTTGGGCCCAGGGGCCCACAAGTTATGTGTTAAACGTGCGTTGCATACATAGTACCCCCACCCCTACTCACCTCAGGGGCAAGAAAAAAAAGTTCAGGCTCAGGAATTTTTTCCACTATCAGCCCTGCGTAAAGCATATGCTGGAATAGTTGGCGGTTCATTCCGCTGTGGTGACCGCTGATAAATAAGGGACTATGCGACGAAAAGTGAAAGAATAAACTTCACTGGCGTTTCTGTCCAGATGCCAGTAATTCTGGAGAGTTCAGTAGTCTAATACTCACTCAGAGAGACGTTGTGTCTCCCATCAGCAGGTTTCATCTTCATATGACAAATCTCTACGCTACATTTCAAGTCAATATTTACCTAAACACAAACATCAGTCCGTATTTCTGGAGAGGAGTTCAATACTGCATCTGCTTTCGATTTGCAGTGAAAATCCTGTGAGACACTACTGTGCCCTGTGTGTCTATATTTATCCTTGTTTTGATAGCATGTGTTCTTCTATACTAGGAGAAGAAGGTCCGCCTTGTTCAAATGAGTGACACAATGGACCACCAATCAGCAGTGGGCTCTCAGGAGGATGAACCAGCCATGATTCTTCCTACCATACCTATTGGAGGCAGTAGAGATAAAGCAGGCAAAAAAATTTTAAGTTTTCTTTCCTGCGGGCGGCGTTTCTGAATTTTTAATGCTATTTTTATAGTCATGGGAATCTTGTTGACATTGTGGACTCATCAGATACAGCAATCCTGCCAAATCCACAGCATTTCCTCAGATCACTGCAAAATGATCTTGACCAGACATCCCATACTGTAGAAAGTTTCATTTCAGGCTTTTAAAATAAAAATCCTTTTATTCAGCATTGATTATTATGAGCAATAACCCTCATAATGTATTCGGGTTTGATTTGTTTGTCTGAAAGAGATTTAAAAAAAAAAATATATATATATATATATAAAGAAAGAAAAATTAGGCTCTGTAATGGTATGGGGTTGTGCCCTTAGCAAAGGTACCTTGCACTGCTGTGATGGCACCATTAATGGCATGTTTCCACTGAGTGGTAAGGTACGGGTTGGTACGCTTTTATGGCTATTTCCTCTGTCAAAGGGTACCTAAAAGCGAACTGTACCGTGCCACTTTTTGGTTACTCTTTGCAAAGGATACCTAGCACAAAAAAAGGGTTCCAAAAGGCAGAGCTAGGTGCGCAGCTGAACCGTATTGGTTTACTGAGATACGTCACTCACAGAAGCAGGAGAATGAAAACAAAGGAAACATCATTTTAAATTTTTTTTTGCCAAATCGCCCAGCCCTACCGCTGCGTAAAGCATATGCTGGAATTGTTGGCGGTTCATTCCGCTGTGGTGACCGCTGATAAATAAGGGACTATGCGACGAAAAGTGAAAGAATAAACTTCACTGGCGTTTCTGTCCAGATGCCAGTAATTCTGGAGAGTTCAGTAGTCTAATACTCACTCAGAGAGACGTTGTGTCTCCCATCAGCAGGTTTCATCTTCATATGACAAATCTCTACACTACATTTCAAGTCAATATTTACCTAAACACAAACATCAGTCCGTATTTCTGGAGAGGAGTTCAATACTGCATCTGCTTTCGATTTGCAGTGAAAATCCTGTGAGACACTACTGTGCCCTGTGTGTCTATATTTATCCTTGTTTTGATAGCATGTGTTCTTCTATACTAGGAGAAGAAGGTCCGCCTTGTTCAAATGAGTGACACAATGGACCACCAATCAGCAGTGGGCTCTCAGGAGGATGAACCAGCCATGATTCTTCCTACCATACCTCAGCAACAGCAGAAGAAGGTCCGCCTTGTTCTAATGAGTGACACAATGGACGACCAATCAGCAGTGGGCTCTCAGGAGGATGAACCAGCCATGATTCTTCCTGCCATACCTCAGCAACAGCACACTGACCCCGCCTCCCCAACGGTTGCCACAACGCCTGAGCCGCCTCCCGTCGCCTGCGGTGAGAAAGTTCTGACAGGAATCGCGCCGATACACCAAGAGTACCAGGTGAATATCTTAAAAATCTCTCCCTTCAGATATTTTTTGTGGCCTAAAATAACCACATTGTTAATTTATTATTATTTTTTTTATTATTATTATTTTTTTCATACATTTATTCATTAATTTTCTTTTCGGCTTTGTCCCTTTATTAATCAGGGGTTGCCACTGCGGAATAGACCGCCAACTTATCCGGCATATGTAAAATAAAATGAAAATAATAAAAATAATAATTTGAAAGGATTTTAATCGAATTTGATTAATCAATCTATCTGTATTTTAGACCTATTTGTGCAGTTAATTGCATCTAAAATAAAAGTGTGTTTACATAATCTATGCTAGTGTACTTTTGATATTTATTAAATATATAAATATATAAACAGGGACAGGCAAAATACAAATTGAAATGTATTTTAAAATAAAATACCAAATACCTCAGTATTACGTGCATCAAAATAAACTACAAAATACAGCAGCCACAACAAGGATCCAAATAAAATACTGTATTTTGTATTTTGAAAATACAACAGAATACTTCTACAAGGGAGCATGAAATTACTTAACAAACCTTCCCTAAATAGGCATATTCAATCCCAATCAATCAATATATCAATCCCTTAACCATTAAACTGACTTAGGCAAGTAAACAATGATTGACAACAGTAGACTGGAGTATTATTATATATTTGTGTCTAATATATACTGAATATAATTTGTTTTTATACTGAATATAATATGTATTGTGCCACTGACATCTTTAGACAGACATCTAAACTCTGTTAAAACTGCATAATTGTGATGATATGACACGTCTTTCTCTGGCTCAGCGCCAGCCAATGCGCCAAAGCTCAGCTGCTTCTCTAAGGGTAAACAAGCTAACGCTAACTTGTCATGCTTGTTAAGCTGGATAACGAGTTTAAACACCAGCACCAGGGACTTTACGGTTTTCACTTTAAAACAGAACAAAAGTAGGATTCTGTAGTGATTTACCCTGCTGTTGACCTCCCTTCCTCCTTATCCCTGTCTATGAGGCGCTGAACTCTGTATCAGTGCGTGAGAGACAGAGATCGTGTTCACTCCGCTCCGCGCTAAACTAAAGTGTTTTTTTAAATAATCAAACGTCCCCATGTCGAGCGACACAATGAACCGATTATGAAATTCGTTGCCAACGCTTTTAGTTATCGATTTTTATCGAATTAATCGATTTGTTGTTGCAGCCCTAATACAGATGATAAAAGGCGTTTGGAAGGTTGTTGCACAAGTTTTTAATGTAGATAGAGAATAATATAGGCCCTAATACTGATCCCTGTGGCACTCCTTTGTGCACCTCTAAAGATAAAGGGCCCTATCATAAACCTGGCGCAATGTGGCGCAAGGCGCGGCGCAATAGTCTTTTGCTACTTTCAGCTCGGCACAAGGGTCATTTTGAGGTGTTGCGCCACACTGTTTAAATAGCAAACGCGTTTGCGTTTATATGTGCGCCCATAGGCGTTCTGGTCTAAAAAAGCAGGCGTGTTTTGGCGTGTTGCTACTTTGAGAAACTGTAAATAGTCTGTTCTTTGGACCAGAACAAAGTCGTCTATTGTCTGGCTTACACACTACACACAAGTCGTAGAGCAATACGCAAATATCTTTACATATGAAAAATATATAATATCTTAAGGATATATATAATAGTGATATATGCATAGGAAATAAATATAAATGATTAAAATAATACAAAATATATTAATTTCTAGCCTACATTAATTTAAAAACCACTACCTTACTTTCTTAATCTCGGGAGGCTTTTTCAGTTTATTCAATTTGCTTTTGTATAATGTTATTATTATTAGCAGTATTATTTATTATACCCATATTTATAATTGTTTTATTAAAAACAAGCTTAGATTTGTCCACCTGTCAGGGTATAGCAGGTGTATTAGGAAATAACTCAGTGTTTTGACCACACTTTGTTATTATTGTTCATTTAGTCGTTTGCTGGAAAGTAGAACTGAATTTAGAAATAGTTTTGAAACAAATCTTTGCGCTTAACAAACGAAATTAATTATTTATAGGCTAATTGTTGTCTGTGCGGTAAGGTTTCCATATCCACGAGAGCAAAAGCGAAAACGAACTTACTTTACGTCATGTAAATAGCGAATGCGCTTATGGCGCGGCGCAGCTGGCTCTTAAAGGGAATGGGAGATGAGACTGGTTTATTCTCAAAACACACCTATAACTCATTAAGAAAACAAACTCAACCCTTTTAGAACATGCGCCATGGACAAAGCGAATTTTCCCATCCTTAAATTAGCAAAAATGCGTTCTGACACGCCCTGAAAGCGTTTGCGCCCTGCGTTTTGCGCTCTGCGCATGGACCGTCAAAATAGAGCCCAAAGAAGTCAGGCCGACCTTATAGACACACTGTGTTCTGTTGGTCAGATTATTAGCAAACTAAGTGGTAGCTTGGTTTGACATGCCGATCCGTGTTAAAGAGTTATTTAAAAGTGTATTTAAATAATATTATTGATCATATTTTTATCATATTATATTTATTTTTGTGTTCTTAATTTATCATTTTTTATTATTAATCATGTTATTGTTTTTATTATTTAATATTAATATTGTTATAGTTATTTGTGTCCCGAAACAGGTTAAACACAGGAGACTCAGGAAAGACATGGGGTGTAGACAATTCAATACCGGACTAAAGTTAAAGAGTTCATTAAAAGTGTGTGATTAACCGTGTCAAATGCCTTTGAAAGATCAAGAAAAAGAGCAGTGCAACAATTCTTACGATCCATTGCCTGTAAAAATCATCTAAAACCTTCAGTGTGGCAGAAACAGTACTATGTTGCTTTCTGAATCCAGACTGGTAATTTGACAGTAAGTTGATCACTGCTTAATTTTTTGAACATTTTTGCAATGATGCAAAATTTGGAAATTGGTCTATAAATGTTTACTTCTGATGGTTGTCCTCCTTTTAAAAGGGGAAGTACAAAAGCCGACTTCCAAATTCTAGGGATGTGACAACTGATAAGACTTAAATTAAAAATGTGTGTGAGTAGCTCAGCTACATAATCTGCAGCCACCTTCAAAATGAAAGGATCCAGTTTGTCACGACTCGGCTCTCATTCATTCATTCATTCATTCATTCATTCATTCATTCATTTTCTTGTCAGCTTAGTCCCTTTAATAATCCTTGGTCGCCACAGGGGAATGAACCGCCAACTTATCCAGCAAGTTTTCACACAGCAGATGCCCTTCCAGCCACAACCCATCCCTGAGAAACATCCACACACACACACACACTACGGACAATTTAGCCTACCCAAATCACCTGTACCGCATGTCTTTGGACTGTGGGGTGACCGGAGCACCCAGAGGAAACCCACGCGAATGCAGGAAGAACATGCAAACTCCACACAGAAACGCCAACTGAGTCGAGGTTCGACCCAGCAACCTTCTTGCTGTGAGGCGACAGCACTACCTACTGCGGCACTGCGTCGCCCACGACTCGGCTCTCTTCACACATAAACTCACTCGTTCGCAGAAGTTATCAAAAAACACGTAGATTTATTTACAAACACTCACTTGAAGGACACTGGAAACACAGGAGACTCAGGAAAGACATGGGGTGTAGACTATTCAGTACCGGACCAGGAACTGAACACAGGGACTAAATACAGGGGACATGATTAAACTGATTACATACAGGGGAGAGACGCAGGTGACACTCATAAAACATTAACAAATGGCGGGAACTTGAACCAATGGGTCACATGATGTACACGGAGCACATGGAACAGTACAGAACCTGGCATTACCCCCCCTTTTTTTGAAGGCACGTCTTCTAAACAGAATATAAACCTAATTTACAGGAGGGTTAGAGGTGGCGGACAGGGAAGAGTCTTAGAAGGGAGGAGCCAGGAGATGAGTTGGAGGACTTGTGAAAGGAGGAGATGGCCAGGGCGGAGGTACAGGAGGGAGGAGACAGAAAGGGAGCTGGAGCAGGAGGCATAGGACCCAGGACACAGCCAGGAGGCCGGCCCAGGGTGGAGTTGACGGAGGGAGGAGCCATGGAGGAGGAGTGGTCTCTGACTCCAGGGGGCTGACTGCGGGAGACGGCGCAGCTGGAGGTGGAGCCCAAGGATGAGATGGGGAGCCGTAGGGCGAAGGTGGCGTCAAGGTCCTGGAGGGCTGAGATGGAGCGGATGACTCACCCAACCGAAGCGAAGACACGGGCCCGAAAGCTCGCGGCGGAGCTAGAGTGTCAGAAGACTGAGGCGTAGCTGGAGGGAAGGAGAAGCTCAAGGTAGTCGGCAGGATGGAGGGACGAGATGCAGCCAGAGGAGCGGAGTCCAGAGGCGGAGGCAGGGCGACCACTGACCAAGGCAGAGCCAGAGGGACGAGGGAGCCTGGCGAAACTGGTGGGCTGATAGCCCACGGAGGAGACGAGGGAGGAGAGACCCAACATGAAGCCTTAGGATCGAAGGGCCGAGGTGGAGTCCGTTGCTCGGAGGGCGGAGGAAATGACGTCAGGCGACAACCTCTGGCTGGCGATGCAGGTAGGCAGACCCTCAGTGAGACCTCCTCTCCTGGAGCTGGAAGGTGAGCTGGGGGGCTGACTGACTGCATCAGCACTGGAGTTGGCTGTAGGGCTGTAGCCGATGACATGAACGGAGGTGAAGAGGGTGGGTTGGGTGGGATGCTCACCACCCTGGAGCTACCGTCCTCCGGGATCAACAGGGCTGGGAGGGTGTCTGGGAACAGCTCACTGCAACTCTGAATTAAACATTTGCTGTCTGGAAACAGCCTAAGGGACGTGACTTCGATCCAGAAGTCGATAAGCAGCATGTTTTGGTCCAGTGACTATACTATTGTGAAAATATAATGGATTTACATTTATGATCATATAAATCCCGAGTTTTAGTTGAAACTGCAACTGAGGTGTGTGTATGTGTCTGTGTTTTCTGTCAGGACGGCCTTGGATATGGCATTGGAGAGCTGGTGTGGGGAAAGCTACGGGGTTTCTCCTGGTGGCCCGGACGTATCGTGTCCTGCTGGATAACAAACCGTGGACCGGCGGCTGAAGGCACACGCTGGGTCATGTGGTTCGGTGATGGAAAACTGTCTATGGTGAGTCTGACAACCATCAGCATGAGTGAAACCTGCATACATTGACATCCTTTGTAGGAAGATTGTATTATTAATTCATTATTATGATCAGTATTTATTTTAGTTAATGTCTAAATGTTTTTATTATTTATTATTGTTATTATTTTTTTATTGATCATATTTTTATTATATTATGTTTGTTTTGTGTTATTAATTTATCATGTTTAATTAAGAATCATGTTATTGTTTTTATTATTTATTTTTGTTTTACATTAATCATATTTTTATTTATTATATTATATTCATTTTTTGTGATAATAATTTTTTATTTTAATTAATAATCAGGTTATTGTTTGATATTTTATTATTATTTTTATAATATGTATTTTTCACTTATTTATTATATTTTTAACATGATTTATGTATTCTTTTAATTAATAATCATTTTATGAATGTGTTGTTGTTAATATTATTACTATTTTATATATTAATAATATTTGAATTAATTATATTCATTTTAGTATAAATTTTTTAACTATTGTGTTGTTATTATTTAGTATTTTATAGTAATCATATTTAATTTATTATATTGTATCATTTATTGTTCAAATTATTATTTTACTATTTAATCCCTATTTATTTAACTGTATTTTTTTTTATTATTATCTTTTATATAACTATATATTCATGTATTATTTTATGTTCATTTTTAGTATTAATAATTGTTTATATAAATATATTAATAATTGATCATTGTTATTATTTATCATTTTATTAATGTATTATTTTATTAAACATCTTTTGTTTCATAAATTTTTTATATTTTTAATTTATTACTTTAATCAGTATTCATTTTAATTATTTTGTTATTGTTTTATATTATAAATTTATTTTATTCATTTATTATATATTGTTTGTGTTATTTTAAATGTACTACTTTAATACATTTTTATTTTAATTATCGTATCTTTGTCTTTAATGTTTATTTTCATGGTAATATTTGTATCATTGTGCTATATTTTAATTATAATTAATAATTTTTATAATAATTAATTTAATTATATTTGTTTATGGAATGGTACTTATTTGAGTGACTCATGTTTTTCATTATTTTATTGTCTGAATCTTTTTGTAATTATAATATTGTATTATATTGATATTATTAGTTCTTATTTGTTTTTGTAACATTTATTTAGATTATTTTAGTTATATTTTATTATATTGATATTCATAATTTTATAATTTTTCTTTATTTTATTTAGATATTGTCATTTTATTTTTTATTTTAATTAATTTTTAATACATACCATTTTAATTAACAGTAATGGGGTATATGCCGAAGCATGGTAATAGGACTTTTAATTTGCCAGTAACCTGGGTTAAGCGCTTCCGGCGAATTGAATGTCAATGCAAAAACCGGCACGTTTATGGTCTGTTTTCTTTAAAAATCAGCTATCTCCACTGGCTGAGTGAAATTCGATTTAAAGTGGGTCTCAGATTGTACAAGAAGCACTGCATTAAATTACATTTCCCCCAGCCATGTCCTTATAATATGAGCATTTATTTTACCCCAGTATATTCAATGGAGCTTCTGCGCTAGCCTGCCGATTCTGACTGGCGCGTGCGAGTAAACGGCTTTTTGTCTCGTTTTACGTTTAAGCAACTAAATAAATACCAAAGTTTGTTTAACTGAATGTATTTTAATGATATTACAACATCGATGCTGTATAAGGAACCGTATAAAATGGAAAAAAGTTCACAATAACAGGTCACCGGAAGTTTATTAGTATGGGAAACACACTAGCTCGGCATATACCCTATTATTTTATTTGGTTTCATAAATTATAAATGTTAGTGCCAACTTTTTTATGCTAGACTATATTTTGTCTTTTGTAATATGATAAATAATTAATTGTATGTTTGATTGAATTATTATTGTTTTATTATGTATTATATTTGTCATTTTTATAATTTCATGATAAGTGTTGATAACAGGCATCCCAGTAATCTCTGTCTCTTCTCAGATGTGTGTGGAAAAGCTGCTGCCCTTGAGTGCATTTTCCAAAACCTTTCATCAGCCCACCTACAACAAACAGCCCGTTTACAGAAAAGCCATCTTTCAAGTTTTACTGGCAAGTCATGCATAAGCAAATACATTTCTCTGTCATCTAACGGTTTTGTACACACTCCGCTGAAGATATCCATTACCCTACATGTTTAATTTTGTTTGTTAAGCACAAAGATTTGTTTCTGAATTCAGTTCTAATTTCCAGCAAATGAATAAATGAACAATAATAATGACGTTTGCTCAAACAAGTTATATGCAAACACACGTCCTGTTCTTATGCCCCATATGGTGATGCAAACGTCCCCCAAACCCGCCAGGTGGACAAAATCTAAACTTGTTTTTATTAAAACAAACATAAATAAGCAAATAATAAATAATACTGCTAATAATAATAACATTATACACATGCACATTGTCATGAATAAACAGAAAAAAGCCCCTCAAGGTGAAGAAGGCATGGAGGCGGTGTTTTTTATATTTATGTAGATGATAATCATTTTTGTAGCATTTGAATCCTTTATTTGTTTTCATATGTAACGATATCTGTGTGTTGCTGTATATCCTGTGTGTATTAAGCAATGTGTACGCGTTTGGACCTTTATAGGTGCACAACTAATGCTCTCTGCGCTGGACTTTAGACCAGGTTTTGTTTGATCAATGTTGTGGTCTATTTCAGTTGCTCAAAATAGCAACGCACCAACAATGCGCCTTAACACACCTCCTTTCAAGACCAGCACACCCATGAGTCCACTAAAGCCTGGTTTATACTTCTGCGTCAAGTGACGGGCGTAACCCACGGCGCATGCAAAACATGTAGCTGTGCATTTATACTTCTGCGCGCTGTCTCTGTCGGTCTGCATTAACGCCTCCAAAACGCTAGTTGGGAGTGAGGTGTAAATGTTCCTCTGTGTCGAGTTTCTTCGCTGCTGTTTTGGTTTTCCTGAACGCTTCCTGAATGTACAAGTGGCTCAAACTCGCTCATTTTGAGGCAGAAACCAGCGGACATGCAACAACTTTAACTATGAGGTAAACACAAAACAAAACTTTCCATCCGGAGCTCCTTCACGGGACTCCACACTTGTAAACATCGGGCTTGCGTGGCTCTCGGTCCCGCCCTGACTCGTCAGCGCTACCAAGCCGACCTATCACAGAGCTTGCGCTACGCGTCGTTGGGACGTGTAGTTAAATATTTTGAGAGGTACATGTCAGCGACGCTGACGGCCACGGCATAGGGCTATGCGTCAATGCATAGGCTGCGCCGTAGCATACGTGTGCGTTTGACGCAGAAGTATAAATCAGCCTTAAGTGGCACTAATGGATTTGCTATGTAAACAACAAGACGCAAATTGTGAAAATGAGGGTTGCACTGGTCTGGAAATAGCAACAGATTGCAGCAAACACATCTTGCGCCTTATTGCGCCAGGTGTATGATAGAGCCCTCTAATTGAAAAGGTGCACTTTAATTTTGAATGGTGACACACAGAGACAAAGGGCTCTGTTTTACCTATCCAGGTGCAAAGTTCAAAGTACAGGGCGCAAAAGCATTAAGGGGGTGTCAGAATCCCCTTTTGCAATTTTAGGGACAGACAAATCCACTTTGCGCCGTGGCACATGGTCTAACAGGGTTGAGCTTATTCTCCTAATGAGTTATAGGGGTGTTTTGAGAATAAACCAAGCATAGTCTCGTCTGCCATTCCCTTTAAGAGTCTGTTGCGTCGCACCATAGCGCATTTCCTATTTACATGGCGGACTTTGTAAGCGGAAAAACTGAACGCTTCACTAGAGAGAAAACAGTTAAACAGAGCATCTGCAGTGCGGGAATGAGAGATGAGCCTCCTCATTGTTTACTTTCGCTTTCATTCTCGTGGATAAGGAAACATGTACGCACAGACATTCATTAGCCTATACATAATTAATTTTGTTTATTAAGATTTGTTGCAAAACTATTTCTAAATAAATTCTTATGTCCAGCAAAGAAATAAATGAACAATAATAACGAAGTGTGTTCAAATAACTGAGTTATTTCCTAAAACACATGCTGTGCCCCATATGGTCTAAAACCTGACAGGTGAACAAATCTAAGCTTGTTTTTTTTTTTTTAAAAAACGAATCTAAATATGGATATAATAAATAATACTGCTAATAATGATAACATTATACAAAAGCAAATGGTTATGAATGAACTGAAAAAGCCCCCCGAGATGAAGAAGGCATGAAGGTGGTGGTTTTTATATTTATGTAGGCTAGAAAAGAATAATTTTTGTAATATTTGTATTATATTATATTGAATTGTATTATAACAGAAGTCAAGTTAAACAAAAAGATAATGATATTATATATTTGTTAAGTGTGACGTCAGGCAAAGCGGCTTCCTAGTCCAAGCGCTATATCAAACTGTATGGGGAGACTCATCAAATGGTAATAATAAACATTTACAAAGCGCTGTAATACTTTCAGAAATCCTGATTGCTATATTGCTATATATATATATATATATATATATATATATATATATATATATATATATATATATATATATATATATATATATATATATATGTATATATATATATATATATATATAAATATATTTATTTGTGTGTGTGTGTGTGTTTGTGTATATATGTGTGTGTGTGTATATACACACACATATATATATATGGATATATATATATATATAACAAGCGGATAGTTCAGATAGACAGCATGCTTTCACTTTCTTATTTGACACAAAACACACTTTTACTAGTAGAAATGATATCTCTACTCACCATTCTCTCTTCTTTATAAGCCATTTATATGCATGTTAGAAGTCTATAATGCACTGTGATATAGCCGGGCTTGTTCAGTTTAGGAATGCATTGCTTTCTTAGGACAACCAAACTGCTGTACAGGTCAATTCAACCGAGCCGAGACCACTTGATTGTGTGAAAGCACTCTTAATCTTTTTTTTTCTATCTGTCAGTGATTTATTTAAGCGTCATTGTGTGTTTTGTTGGGTTCAGACAGGGGGTTTGCGTGCAGGTAAACCGTTCCCTCACTGTGAGTACACGAACTATACCCCGGAGGGAAAGATGGAGGAGAATGAGACGCAGGCGCAGCAGATGATTAAGTGGGCCAGCACTGGGTTTCTGCCCTCTGGGCCCAAAGGCCTGGAGCCCCCACCAGGTACTGTTTATTATTATATTAATATATGACTGAACAAGCATGCGGGCTCTACACCACAAAGTGGCTCATTGTTTAGAATTTATCATTGAAATTAATAATATGTGAAATTATATAAATGTAATACAATATATGTATATATAAAACATTCTAATTTGTATTGTATTTGAGGTTAGTTTTGAACAGCACATGGTTCTCTAGGCTAGTTTTGAACATCGGATGGCGCTCTAGGCTAGTTTTGAACAGCAGATGGCGCTCTAGGCTAGTTTCAAACAGCGGATGTCGCTCTAGGCTAGTTTTGAACAGCAGATGGCGCTCTAGGCTAGTTTCAAACAGCGGATGTCGCTCTAGGCTAGTTTCAAACAGCGGATGTCGCTCTAGGCTAGTTTCAAACAGCGGATGGCGCTCTAGGCTAGTTTTGAACAGCAGATGGCGCTCTAGGCTACTTTTGAACAGCAGATGGCGCTCTAGGCTAGTTTCAAACTGCGGATGTCGCTCTAGGCTAGTTTTGAACAGCAGATGTCGCTCTAGGCTAGTTTCAAACAGCAGATGGCGCTCTAGGCTTCTTTTGAACAGCAGATGGCGCTCTAGGCTATTTTTGAACAGCAGATGGAGTTCTAGGCTAGTTTTGAACAGCAGATGGCGCTCTAGGCTAGTTTTGAACAGCAGATGGCGCTCTAGGCTAGTTTTGAACAGCAGATGGCGCTCTAGGCTAGTTTCAAACAGCAGATGGCGCTCTAGGCTTCTTTTGAACAGCAGATGGCGCTCTAGGCTACTTTTGAACAGCAGATGGAGTTCTAGGCTAGTTTTGAACAGCCGATGGAGCTCAATGCTAGTTTTTGCTATACCTTTGACATTAAAAAGCAGGCCTGTGCAGAGACTGTCCAAAGGGCATGTGCAGAAATATTTTTTTGAAGAAGGGGGGTGGGGGGGTTGTTGTTGTTGCCGTTGTTGTTGTCACTGTCACGCACGTACTCAAGAGCTGCGTTGTCGCGTGCGTACAGCTTTAAGCGGGGGGGTTGGAGCGTGTGTACTCGAGAGCGGTGTTGTCGGTGTTGGGGGCACTTTTGATCATTTTGGAAGGGCACTTTCTATCCAAGACTAAAAAGGGCATGTGCACTGCACAGGTTGAGCCCTATGTGTGCACGTGCCTGAAAACAAGTGTATGTGTGTTGTAGCGGAGCGGAACCCATATACTGAGGTGTATCCAGAAATGTGGGAGCCTGAAGCTGCTTCATACACTGCTCCACCTCCTGCCAAGAAACCCAGGAAGAACAGCGTAGAGAAGACCAAAATCAAGGAGATCATTGATGAAGGAACCCGAGGTATCACACACACACACACACACACACACACACACACACACACACACACACACACACTCTCTCTCTTATGCATGATGCAGCCATTGTTGACAGCATATCTTGTGTTTCCTCAGAGAGACTCATGTTAGAAGTCAAACAGAAATGTCGCAATATTGAAGGTGAGTTTGATGCTGTATCTGAACCTGAAAGTATCTGCTTGCTTTGAATCAAACATCTCTGAAACAACATTCAGATTAATTCAATTCAATTCACCTTCATTTGTATAGAGCTTTTACTATGTAGATTGTGTCAAAGCAGCTTCATGTAGAAGATTATAGTATAAAACAAGTATTTACTAAGATTCCACACTGCAAAAAATGCTTTTTTTACTTAGATTTTTTGTCTTGTTTCTAGTCCAAATATCTAACAATTGCTAAGTCAAGACTTTTCTAGACAAGCAAAACATACTGACTTGTTTTGAGAAATAATATGCCAATATTAAGTGAGTTTTTCCATAAAACAAGCAAAATAATCTGCCAATGGGGTAAGCAAAATAATCTTACGTCAAAAGAAAAAGCAAGATTATTTTGCTTACCCCATTGGCAGATTATTTTGCTTGTTTTAAGGAAAAACTCACTTAACATTGGCATTTTATTTCTCAAAACAAGACAATTTGTTTTGCTTGTCTAGAAAATGCTTCTTAATATAAGAAATTGTAGATGTTTAGACTAGAAATAAGACAAAAACTCTAAGCAAGTAAAGCATTTTTGCATTGCACAGCCTCAGTCCAAAGTTCGAATTGCAATTTCGAGCCATAAATTTATTATGTATTATCTGTGCTATTCAACAGATATGTTTGAACAATTAAATTAATGTCATTTTAGAATATTACAGTAAATCTCACAGGAGACAGTACTCATTTTAAACGGACATGTCATCATTTGCTCATCCTCCAAACCTGTTCGAGTTTCTTGAACACAACGTAAGATATGACTTCCATATGTTTTGTACCTACTATAGACATCAACTGCTGCTTTTTTCCCCAACATTCTTTACAATATCTTCTTTTGTGGTTAACACTGGAAAGAAATTCATACACGTTTGCACAAGACTTTTGGCCAGCGGAGAAATTAAAATGGTCGTGCCCAACTGAGTCTGGTTCCCTCAAGATTTTTTTTTCTTCACTCCCATCAGGTGAAGTTGTTTTTCCCTCTCCGCTGTCGCCACTACCTCGCATGGTTCAGGATTGGTAGAGCTACGCATCGATGAATTTGCTCTTCAGTGTTTGAACTCTCAGTAATGATTAAATCACACTAAACTGAGCTAAACTGAACTGAACTGAACTTAAACACTAAAACCTGAACCACACTGTTCCAGTTACTATGACCATTTATGTGAAGCTGCTTTGACACAATCTACATTGTAAAAGCGCTATACAAATAAAGCTGAATTGAATTGAATTGAACACATTTAGATCTACTTGAGTAGATGGTGACCCAGCAGGCACACAACATCATAAGACATTAATATTAGGTTAAATTTAGATTATGTCAGGTGACTAAAATTCAATGTCTAGCCAGTGCCTAAGCACAATGTTATTGGCGTCAAATGACGTTGATATTTGGTTGATTTTTGGGTGTGTTGAAAAGTGACCAAATTCCAACATCTGATGTTGGACATAGTGGTAACGTCCGTCACAACGTCAAAGTGTTACATGATTAGATGTTGATATTTGGTTGATTTTAGATTGGACGTTGGACGTTGACGTCGGCCTGACGTTGGCTTCTGATGTCAACCCAATTTTAAATTCTACACAAAATCCCACATTGCCATGACGTTGGGGTACAGAGGGGTACAACGTCAATATGACGTCATGTTGATGTTCTGTGCCTGCAGGGAAGGAAAGTTCCTGTTTAAGGTGAACTATGTCTTTAATAATGTGACAGTAGCATGCTGTTCCTCATGTGGTGACCGAGTGGTTTTTGTGTGCAGATATCTGTATTTCCTGTGGAAGTCTGAACGTCACACTTGAGCATCCTCTTTTTGTCGGTGCAATGTGCCAGAGCTGCAAGGTACACAAACAAACACAAACATTTGATTTTGTGAATTGTGGGGACATTCCTTATGTTTCTGTTTGTGTTTTATACTGTATAAACTAGGCTGCACGATATTGCAGATATCGGACATTGTGAAATTTTGTGGCTGTAAGGGCATCCGCTGCATGAAACGTATGTCTGAATAGTTGGTGGTTCATTCCGCTGGGGAAATCCCTGATAAATCAGAGACTAAGGCCGTACTCACACTAGGTACAGTTGCCTCGAACCGGGCCAAAGCACGCTTGTCCCCCCTCCCGTCTCCCCCGACGGCCCGCACTCACACCATATCGGGCCTCGGCACGCTTACGTCATCGCTGCTGCTCTATTCAGTGAGAAGCGCTCTCTATGGCAAGCCTTTTTAGCATTTAAATCTTTGTTCTGACTCAATAAATATATTTAGAGATATTTCTAACTATATTTTGACTAGTCATAATTATAATTCCACTACTCAGAATGACAATTAGAGAAATCTGCAATTACAATTGTTCTAGTACGAAATCAGATTGGAGATATCTGCAAATATTATGACTAGTCATATTCCTCCATTGACTTCCATTGAAAAATATTTGCAGATATCTCTAAATGAGTTTTGATTAGTCACAATTGTTATTAGAGATATCTCCAAATGAATTTTGACTAGTAACAATAGTAATTAGAGATATCTCTAACTGAGTTACTACTAGTCATAATACATTTGGAGATATCTTTAATTCGTCATATTTAGAGATATTTACAAATATATTTGAAGATATCTCTAATTAATTTACTAATAGTCGAATTACAGTTGTAGATATCTTGAATTGGATTATTACTAATGTTATTATGACTAGTCAAAATTCATTTGGAGATATCTCTAATTACAATTGTGACTATTCAAAACTCATTTAGAGATATCTTCAAATATTTTTCAATGGAAGTCAATGGAGGAATATGACTAGTCAGTCATAATATATTTGCAGATATCTCCAATCTGACTAGTCGAATTGTAATTATGACTAGTCAAAATATAATTAGAGATATCTCTAAATATATTTATGGATAGTCAGAACATGGTTTAAATGCTAAAACGGCTTGCCATACGCTTTCACCCAGCAGCACAGTGGAGATTTCTCTAGTTATATCCTTTCAGTCGTTTGATATGCAGTGACATGCAGTCAAATATTTCGTACCGCGCCAAAGCCCAAGTGATCCGTGCTCAGGCACACCTCTTCCAACCGGGCCAGGGCCGGCCAAGTGATGGCGATCGTTTCCCGATCGTTTGAGAAGTGTTGAGTGTGCTGAATCGGGCTCAAGCACGGTTTACTTGGCCGGCCCTGGCCCGATTGGAAGAGGTGTGCCTGATCGCGGTTCACTTGGGCTTTGGCGTGGTACGCTTGTGTGTGAGTGCAAAACGCGCCAAAGCCCGAAACTGATAGCGATACGTGACTTTTAAGGGACTGTTTCATATGGATTTATTAATCATTCTTACTGTTCAGTGATCGCAAACTGCCGTAGTTTATTAAAGACTCAAACCCCTCACTGCACGACAGCTGCGCGCCTTCAGCAGACCTCCTCATTCCTGCAGCACGAGAGCTTTATGATTATGAGATCCAAAAGTGGTGGATCTGTTCGGCGAAATATCTGACTTCGTGTCACCGCATCCCTAAGGACTGTTTGGCGAAATATTTGACTGCATGTCACTGCATATCAAACGACTGAAACGATATAACTAGAGAAATCTCCACTGTGCTGCTGAGTGAGTGAGAGAGCGCTTCTCACTCAGCGTAGCAGCGATGACGTAAGCGTGCCGAGGCCCGATTGTGGTGTGAGTGCTATAACTATACTGTGTATTTACATCGTGGCATATTCATCCATGTAAACACAAAAAAACAACATTAACACTATAGCAGACACTCTAAAAAGCTCATTTCCAGCCACTAGACTTTTCTGACAGGGTATTCGAGGGTCAGAATGTTGTTGGACTGCTCTACAGGAGTTATTATTGTGGATTATAGATCGCAAAATTTAGTTTTTATTTTACCGCTATTTTTTTAAAAGCATGACAGTAAAACTCGAAAGCGGTTATGGATGTATTAAAACGTGTTTGTTTGTTGTAAAAATTTGTAATATTGATAAAAAAATACTAATTTGTGGATCTCCTTACTTCCGGGTGCAGCTATGCTGCCAGTGTGGCTGGTGTATTCTGGGAAATTCTCTTACCCCTTCCCCTCAGCACTATGCTTTCTTTTTTTTGTTTTTTTTTTGTAATTCAGTTTTTTATTTCCGAAAGTGAGAATATACCATTTTTACAATCAGATAACAAAATACTTTAAACAGATATAACCCCATATATATTCCCCATCCCCCCACCCCATTATATGCGCGTCAGGAAACACAGAATAACTATAGTTTAGACCAAGCTGTTAGATAATTTACATTAAGTTGTCATCCATAGCATCAGATGAGGGTTAAGTGTCCTAGATTTCTTTGACGTTGCATATGTAGATTTTCCATGCCGTAAGAATGTCCACTTTGGCATGGTTGATCCGTTAGCACTATGCTTTCAAGCTAAAGAGAACTGGGACACCCCAACACCTTCACGTGAACGCGCAAAATAAGGGAAAGGGCTTTGTGGTAGAATTGGGATTGGGCCTAAGCCGAAAGAAAATGAATGAATGTCTTAAAACATGCACACAGTTTCCTGTTAGGGTAGAGCATTAAAATATTGTTTGCACTGTACAAAAAAGCAATGGAAACCTACGCGTGTCCAGCTGTCAGTGTTCTGTGCTCTGATTGGTTCTGAGGCTGTGTTGTTGCTGGTCTTCAGAACAGCTTTCTGGAGTGTGCGTATCAGTACGATGAGGACGGCTATCAGTCCTTCTGCACCATCTGCTGTGGAGGGAGACAAGTGCTCATGTGCGGAAACAACAACTGCTGCAGGTCAGTGTGTGTCAGACTGTGGCCACGTGTGTGTGAAAAAAGCATTGTTTTCATTTCAGGTCGAGTCCAGCATAATTTTAATATTTATATTTAACAAATAAATACAGTTGAAGTTAGAATTATTAACTCCCCTGTATAATTTTCCCCCAATTTCTGTTTAACTGGAATATTTTTTTAAACACATTTCTAAACAGAATAGTTTAATAACTCATTTCTAATATCTGATTTATTTTATCTTTGCTGTGATGACAGTACATAATAAAATATTAGACACTAGTATTCAGCTTAAAGTGACATTTAAAGGCTAATTAGGGTAAATGGGCAGGTTAGGGTAATTAGACAAGTCATTGTATACTGATGGTTTGTTCTATCGGGAAAAAAAGTAAAAAATTATTGACCTAAAAATGTTTTTTTTTAAATTAAAAGCTGCTTTTACTCTAGCTGAAATAAAACAAATAAGACTTTCTCCAGAAGAAAAAATATTATAGGAAATACTGTGAAAAATTCCTTTCTCTGATAAACATAACTTGGGAAATATTTAAAAAAGAGCAAGAAAATTCGCAGGAGGGAATACTTCAGCTGTATATTACAGGTGGGAATCTTTAGGGACTTTAAGATCCGATTCTGATTGTGGAAGTCACCTGTTTCTTCTGCTATGTAAACATATATGGGAGAGAGATTGGAATCTCTGTATGACAGTACTGACATCTTAAAAATTAATGAATAAAATCTGCATAATTGCTCTTTGTATTGTGGCATTTGAGCGTTACATTCAGCGCTTGTTCATGCTGATTATTAAATAAAGAATTTTTAAAATGGCAGCACTGACATATATTCCATTCATAAACAAAAGCAACTTTTATTCAGGTTAAAATGTACAGTTGGAAATATGCAGATGACAAAAATATACAGTTGAAGTCAAAATTATTTGCCCTTCTGTGAAATATTTTCCAAATGATGTTTAAAAGAGCAAGGAATTTTTCACAGTATTTCCTCTAATATTTTTTCTTCTGGAGAAAGTCTTGTTTGTTTTATTTCAGCTAGAATAAAAGCAGTTTTTAGTTGTTTTAAACCATTTTAAGGTTAATATTATTAGCTCCCTTAAGCAATACTTTTTTAAATTATCTACAGAACAAACCACTGTTAGACAATAACTTGCCTAATTACCCTAACCTGCCTAGTTAACCTAGTTAAGTCTTTAAATGTCACTTTACGCTGAATACTAGTGTCTTGCAAATATTTACTTACTTTCTAGTAAAATATTATGTTCTATAATCATGGCAAAGATAAAAGAAAGCAGATATTAGTAGGCCCACACGGAATCTGCATGCGCAGAAATCTGCATTTTTCTTGAAAATGTATAATTATTCAGTTTTTAAATTAATTTCAGTGATAATATTAACTAATGTGAAAATGTTGTGATTTATTTGATGTATTTACCATAGGGTTTGTAAAGTAATATTTTCTGTCTTTTAGTAGATCTTTTATATGAGACCTGCTTTGTTCAGCACATAAGTGGATCTAACTACAGTTGCATTTTAAACATTAAATAAAAGTTAAAAAGGTATTATTATTAAATTTTTAGATACGATACTCCCAAAATCATTCATGTAAATCCTCAGATTTTTTACAAACTTCTCCGCATGAATAGTTAAAATTGTGCGCAGATTCTGTCTGGCCCCCATTGTTAGAAATGAGTTATTAAAACTATTCTGTTTAGAAATGTGTTGAGAAAAATCTTATTTCCGTTAAACAGAAATTGAAGTAAAAAATATACAGGGGGGCTAATAATTCTGACTCAACTGTATAAGCACTCAAAAAAGCACCAAAAAAAGCTCCAATTGTGGTTAAAATCTACAGTTGGAAAGATGCATTTGCACAGACGACAAAAATAAAAACAGTTTTGTTGCTAAGTGTTATTTTTGATGGTGTTTCCCATGTTGGTGTGTACATTTTGACTCTTTGCTGTGTATCCATCCGTGTTTCCCCCTCTTGTTATTTTGTTTGTTTGTTTTTGTTTGTTGATATTGTAAATCTTGAATTCTGTGCACTGTGAGAAGCAGTAGGGGTTGGACTTTTCTTTTATGATACTATATTAAGTATTTTCTCCACTTTTTTTATACACAGTCAGGGAGGAAGGGGTAGATTTTGTATTTTTATTAAGTGTAGTTGGTTTCAGTTGGGTGTTTAGTTAGAGTGTACTTTTTGTTTATTATTTTTCTGTGGGTCCTCTCAAGGTAGTTGGCTTCACGTTTTGGGTGATAAAAAAAAAAGACTCCAAAGGGCCATTAAAGTGAATTTTATTTGTCCGGTGTTTTTTTATGTTGCGTCCTTAAACTTAGACCAGGGTCGTAACAATAGCTGAAGAATTATTTTGGGATTTGATTGCGACTCTGGGCGAGGCAGTGGCGCAGTAGGTAGTGCTGTCGCCTCACAGCAAGAAGGTTGCTGGGTCGCTGGTTCGAACCTTGGCTCAGTTGGCTGTTCTGTGTGGAGTTTGCATGTTCTCCCTGCCTTCGCGTGGGTTTCCTCCGGGTCCTCCGGTTTCCCCCACAGTCCAAAGACATGCGGTACAGGTGAATTGGGTAGGCTAAATTGTCCGTAGTGTATGAGTGTGTGCGTGAATGTGTGTGTGGATGTTTCCCAGAGATGGGTTGCGGCTTGAAGGGCATCCACTCCGTAAAAACTTGCTGGATAAGTTGGCGGTTCATTCCGCTTTGGCGACCCCGGATTAATAAAGGGATTAAGTCGACAAGAAAATGAATGAATGAATGAATGATTGTGACTCCCAGGATTGGAATTGTATCTTGAAGTCCCCAAAGCTTCCCAGCTAAGAGGTTTGTGTGTGTGTGTGTGTGTGTGTGTGTGTGTGTGTGTGTGTGTAGGTGTTACTGTGTGGAGTGTGTGGACCTGCTGGTGGGCACTGGTTGTGCTCAGGCGGCTATTAGTGAAGACCCCTGGAACTGCTATATGTGCTGCAGCCGCAGCGTCTTCGGCCTGCTGAGACGCAGAGATGACTGGACCTCACGACTGCAGCTATTTTTCGCCAACAACCATGACCAGGACTTTGTAAGTTCAGATTATGTGTGTGTGTGTGCGCGTGCGTGTTTTGACCAGTGTGTGAAAATTACTTTAAAAATTTTTGACAAAAGGAATTAATTACTAATTGCACCACTTAAATGACATTTAAAGGGATAGTTGATCCCAAAATGTAAATTTACTCACTATTTACTCTCCCTCAAGTGGTTCCAAATGTTGGCCTTTAGCTAAAGACAATGATATTTAATAATACAACACACTGGCTGAGTGGTTAACACTGTTGCCTCACAGCAAGAATGTCGCTGGTTCGAGTTCCAGCTGGGTCAGCTGACATTTTTTGTGTGAAGTTTGCATGTTCTCCCCATGTTGGCGTGGGTTTCCTCCGGGTGCTCCGGTTTCCCCCACAGTCCAAACACATGCGCTACAGGTGAATTGAATAAACTGAATTGGCCGTAGTGTATTAGTGTGAATGAGTGTGGATGGATGTTTCCTAGTTCTGGGTTACAGCTGGAAGGACATCCGTGGTGTAAAACATATGCTAGAATATTTGGCGGTTCATTCCGCTGTGGAGACCTCTGAAATAGAGACTAAACCGAAGAAAAAAGATTGAATGGATGTAATTAAACTAGCTAAAAATGAACAGTAATCGCTTAACTTTTTTACTGTAACTAGTTATCTTGTGACTAATTACAACCAACACTGGTCCTAATAGTTTTGCCATTTATCTGTGTCTTTTATCAGGAGCCACCTGCTTTGTATTCTCCAGTAGCACCTGAGAAGAGGCAGCCGATCAGAGTTCTGTCTTTATTTGATGGCATTGCTACAGGTAAGACCGCTATTGTTTAATATGAGTACATTAATAGAGATGGATGAAAAATAAAACGTTTGACTTTTTTTTTTCCAAAATAAACACGTATTCTAATTTTGGTTTGCAACATATTTAAGAAAAAATTAAAACAGTAAAGCTTTTACCACTTTGTAATGTTGCCATTTCTTTTCACAACACTTAAAAGACATTTAGCAATTGAAGACAAGTGATGAAGTGTTTAAAGGGCCATGACACCCCCCACTTTCGGTTAAAGTCTACTTCAGAATTTTTCAAAAGATGCATGATTAATGGGCGTGGAGCAGTGGCGTAGCGCAAAACGCGGAGGCCCCCCTGCAGGGATAGCTGACGGGGCCCCCTTAGGGGGGGGGGGGGGGGGGGGGGGGGGCGTTATACGTCAATTTGCACATCACTGACGTCATCACGTTCTACCGTTTCTGTTTAACAGCCTATGATTAATAAAGGGGTATTTATAATTGCACTACACTTTATATAAGCATGTTTATTTAACTAATTTTATTGCTGTTTGAATACAGTATGTCATTATAGATGTGTAGTGTATGTGCAGTAATCTCTCATATGTAATAAACTCAGACAAGTTCAGAAACTGTCACTAAAATATCTGTGATTATGAACAAGAAAAGAATAAACGGTCCAAATAAATTGTTAAAATAAAGTAGAAGTAGATCGGTTTGACTGTACAAGGGAAATGCCTTAACACTGCCTGTGCTAAATCATTTGTCGTCGGTACGCAGAGGGGTGATCTGCTCTCGGGCTGCAGGTGGGAGAGGCTGCTGTACGAGGACTGACTGGGCCGCCTGTCAGTGCTGTGAGGCGGGGGAGGGGCCGGCGGCATCACACGCAGCTCGTTGAGAAGAGTAGGGACGGTACAGTTATGGACAAATGACAGTCTAAAAAAAATCTCCAATAACACACAAAAAAGTCGCTAGATTTGTCGCTAGGGGGGTCTGAAAAGTCGCTAAATCTAGTGACAAAGTCGCTAAGTTGGCAACATTGGCGGCAAGCAATCAGAATGAAGTAGTCCACCGCTTGAGAGGTGTTCAGAGAACACAGATGTGTGAACTTTGGTTCCGACCACAGTTGTTCCCAACAGTTTATTGAAAATCGCGACGACGCGGGGCCCCCTAATCACGCGGGGCCCCCCCGCGGTGCGTGCCCTGCGGGCCCGTCCGCTACGCCACTGGCGTGGAGCTCCACGAGCTTAGGGCAGGAGTGGGCGTGGCCAGCAGGGGAGAAGGGGTGCGAACAACTGTTGATGTCAGTTAGCTCACAAATTGAGACAAACCGTGAGGAGACGCATGAGTTTATAGTTTACAAAGTGAAAATGCAAAGAAATAAACAGTAATTTAATGCCCTGCTACATTTGTTATTCGTAATTTCATATATACATAGCCACAATTTATATCATTATAAAGATAAGTTTGTTCATGTAAACCCTATAAATGAGGACTTCTCCTGACCTGTCTACTTTAACCATTAGCCCTGCTGGTAATCTGGAGGATTTAGGCAAACACAGCAGCTCGGCGATGTGTCTGGATGTGAATGAACTCCTGATACAAGACCACTTCCGCCATTCTCCAATTCTCGTGCTGCTCTTCCGACAAAAATGCTAGCAGCACACACACAGCTTTCCTGTATGATCGGCCCTGACAGGATCGCGGGGAAAAACATGCAACAAACCCCGTGGATCATGGAAACAAACACATACGAGCCTTCACAAACGGTCACTGCATACCCGTGGGTCCTTGTCTCACAGCTTGAGCTTGGCACTGGTCTGGCAGGTCTGCGTCTGCCTTGCCTTCGGAAAGCGCGTGCTGTCGTGCTCTCATGAATAATTAAGCAGCCGGCTCTTCTCATCTTCTCAATAATAATGAGAAACCGACGCGTCATCATTGCACTTGCGGTACTTCGCTACGTCGCCGATTTTGATCCCTCCCCAAAAATCATTTTAAACCCGGAAGCTGAAATTAGCTGACAAAAGCTCAAAATTATCCAGTTTTCCCCACAATTAAAGCTGATGGGTGCTAACATTGTCTTAACTGATGCTCAACACACACAAATCTGTTAATATATATAAAAAAAAAAAAAAGTTCTCCAGGGTGTCCTGAACCTTTAAGGTGTAATTTTTTTCACATTTTTCTGCTAACAAGTCTTAAGGTGGGCACTAGTATGAGGTCTTTGTTGTTGCATTTTGCCCTTCAAATTTTCTATTGTAGACAGGTCGGGACTGCAGGCAGGCAAGTCAAGTACCTGTATTCCTCTTCCTCCGCAGCCAGCACTTTGTAATGTTTGCAGAATGTGGTTTTGCATTGTCTTGTAGAAATATGCATGCGTGTCCTGGGAAAAGAAGGCAGCATATTGTGCTCCAAAATCTCTATATACTTTTCAGCATTAATGGTGCCATCAAGCAAGTGCAAGTCACCTTTGCTAAGGGCACTTGACCACGTCAGACCCTGGCTTTTGGACTTGCTGGTAACAGTCTGGGTGATCCTTTTCTTCTTTGGTCTAGAACGCTAGGTGTCCATTTCTCCAATAAAATACCTAAAATACTGATTCATCTGACCCAGAGAAGTCTTCTGGACACTGTTAACATAGGGCTTCCTTTTGCCACAGTATAGTTTTCAATGGCATTTATAGATGTAGCTGTGTATTGTGGTACTTGACAAAGGTTAGAAAACGTAGTCCTGTGCCCATGTGTCAAGAAAATTAAGAAATCACTATTTTTTTATGTGTGTTTTTTCATACTGCCCCAACTTTTTCTGATTTGGGGTTGTAACATCTAAAATTATAAATATACAGTTGAAGTCAGAATTATTAGCCCCCTTGAATTTTTTGTCTTTTTTAAATATTTCCCAAATGATGTTTAACAGAGCAATGAAATTTTCACAGTATGTCTGATAATATTTTTTCTTCTGGAGAAAGTCTTATTTGTTTTATTTCGGCTAGAATAAAAACAGTTTTTAATTTTTTAAACACCATTTAAGGACAAAATTATTAGCCCCTTTAAGCTATATTTTTTCTCCATAATCTATAGAACAAACCATCTTTATATAATGACTTGCCTAATTACCCTAACCTGCCTAGTTAACCTAATCAACCTAGTTAAGCCTTTAAATGTCACTGTAAGCTGTATAGAAGTGTCTTGAAAAATATCAAGTAAAATATTATTCACTGTCATCATGACAAAGAGAAATAAAATCAGTTTCTAGAAATTAGTTATTAAAACTATTGTGTTTAGAAATGTGTTGAAAAAATCTTCCCTCCGTCTAATATATCTGTTAATATATCTGTGTGTTCAGGCCTGCTGGTGCTGAAGGATCTGGGCATTCAGGTGGATCGTTATGTGGCGTCGGAGGTGTGTGAGGACTCCATCACTGTTGGTATGGTGCGACACTTTGAACGGATCACGTATGTTGGAGACATCAGGAACATCACACGCAAACATGTGAGCAAAATTCCCTTTCAGTCTCACAGGCCCGTTTACACCTGCTATGGAGTTTGATCCATCAGATCACAATAGAAAAAGGCCACAGCCATATCACCCTGCAGCCCAAGACTGGTTACTCACTTAAGCTAAGCAGGGCTGAGCCTGGTCAGTACCTGGATGGGAGACCACATGGGAAAACTAGGTTGATGTAGGAAGTGGTGGAAGTGGCGGCCAGCAGGGGGCGCTCAACCTGCTGTCTGTGTGAGTCCTAATGCCCCAGTATAGTGAATTGGACGCTATACTGTCAGTGAGCGCTGTCTTTCGGATGAAACCGAGGTCCTGACTCTCTGTGGTCATTAAAAAAAATCCTATTGCACTTTTTGTAAAGAGTAGGGGTGTAACCCCGGTGTCCTGGCCAATTTCCCTCCATCGGTCCTTTACCCATCATGGCCTCCCAATCATCCCCATTCACCAAATTGGCTCTATCACTGTCTCTCCACTCAAACTGTGTGGTGAGCGCACTGGCGCCGTTGTCCTGTGGCTGCCGTCGCATCATCCAAGTAGATGCTGCACACGGGTGGTGGTGTCGAGAGACGCCCCTTATGATTGTGAATGCTTTGGGTGTACGGCCATACCCAATAAATGCACTATATAAATACGCATTACATTATAAAGGAGGTCATCAGTTTTCAGGATTAAAAGATCCGGGATCTGCCTAATCATCTTAGATCAATTAAAGAGGACCTATCATGCAAAAATCACTTGTATAAGGGGTTTAATAACGGTTTGACATAAGGTTGTGAATATAGCCAGGCTCTAATGGAAACAATTAATTAATGAAATATTTTATAACCCCATTTATCACACTTCTTGTTTGTCTCTGCAGATTCAGGAGTGGGGGCCGTTTGATCTTGTGATTGGTGGAAGTCCCTGTAATGATCTGTCCATCGTCAACCCTGCTAGGAAAGGCTTGTTTGGTATGACACACGCCATTAGATCCATTTTCCTCACTAAAATCATAAGATTTGTTTGTGCGTTTGTCTATAAACTTGTGTTAAATAAGTGTTTATGCGCAGAGGGAACCGGGCGCCTGTTCTTTGAGTTTTACCGGCTGCTTCACGAAGCGCGGCCTAAAGAAGGAGACGACCGCCCGTTTTTCTGGCTGTTCGAGAACGTGGTTGCAATGGGGGTCAGTGACAAGAAAGACATCTCACGCTTTCTGGAGGTGTGTAAATACACTACAACAACAAGCATATAAACTAAGGTTATAATAGTTTAGCATTTTTCATTGGTTTAGTTTTTATTTAGTTTAGATTTTTGTTTTTAATTTCAGTTACTTTTAGTTGGGTAGATCTGCTAGTTTTATTCGTTTTTAAATTTTGAAATTGCTTAGTTTTTGTTTAATTTGTAGTAGTTTTACTATTAGTTTTTTTTTTCCAAATAAGGATACTTGTTAGGTGCGAGATTCAAAATTGTCAGAATAAATATTTTATAATAAAATTTCAACCAAAGATACATTTTTTGAAACGTGTATCCAGAGCCTATTCATCAAAACCTGCAAATGTTTCTTGGACCTCAAAAATATAGGTTATACCATATGTCAAACAGTTCATATATAACTCTGTTGCATGTATATATGTTGCATGTATATATGACTTATTTGTATATCTTTTTTTAACTTGTATTTTAAATCTATGATTTGGATTTACATATTTAAATTACAAATTAGATCTGCTTACTGCATGTTAGAGTAGGCTATGTGTGTCAGAGAAGCAAGTGATTAAACTATACCTGTCAACATTGGGAGATAAAATATATGAGATATGGCCCCAACAACCATGTCAAGAATGGGGAGGAAAATAACCTCAAATGATAGGATGCATAACAAATAATAAAAACATGAAAATAAAATTAAAAAGTTTAGCCTATTAAAATCAATTTCCTGATCACATCATAGCAGGGCCGGAGTGGGACTCCTTTTCAGCCCTAGAGTTTCAAACCTCAGACCGGCCCACCTCAGTTCACGACTGACTATATTAAAATAAGGTCATTTCCAATTCAGTTTCTTATTACACTATCACGTCTTTTTTTGAGAAAACTGCTGCTTTATGCTGTGTTCACACCAGACGCGGAACGTGCAGATAAATCACGCTATTTGCGCGTAAATAGCCGCGTGAACATTTGAGTTTACTCGCTTCATTCGCGCGTCAAACCCCGCTTCATTCGCGTGTCAAATACACTTCAGAACAGACACGGATTCGCGTGATGGGCAGGGCTTCTGTCTGCCCGAAGACTCTAGCTTCATAGCTAAATGGCTAACATGGATTTTATAAAGAAAATAACAGTGTTTATGTGCTTTATGAAGACTGAAAAACAGCGTCGATACGTTTAGGGTCGTGTCTGAGTCCATTACATTCTTTCAGAGGTGCATCCAGCTCTGTGAGCTCATAAACTCCTCCAGAAACTGAACCTGGATGACGGAGGCTTCACCGGTGCTTCTGACTGAGCCAAGCAGAGTTTGATGAACTGTTGTCAGTGAAGGCTGGAGGATTTCCCTCGGAACACCAACAACAGGTTCTACGTCACAATCACGCCCCCACAAGAGCAAGCTTCTGATTGGTTAACGCGGCGCGAATGTACGCTGAAGTTCAGATTTTCGAATTCGAGAGATTCGCGCAAAACGCTCATTAAGCGCGTCAAACGCACAAAACGCTTAATTCGCGCCGTGCCATTCGGGCGTATCGCGTTGCAGGATGTCTATTCGCACGTTTGCATTGACTTAACATGTAAATCACTCGCGCTTGACGCGCGTGCCGCGTCTGGTGTGAACGCAGCATTAGAACTTCAAATGTTCAACAACCCTAACAGTATTATATGTCTTAACAATAAAAATGAAATAAATAAATTACTCAGACGAGGATCAAACCCGGGTCGGCAGCGTCATAACCTAATTTAAAAGAAGACTGTGGTCAAGTAAATAAATAAATTAATTTAAAAACAGTGACTGCTAAGAGCAACAGATTCTGGAGCTAGGGACACCGGCCCTCGTGGCCAAAAAACGGACCGGCCCACCGAGAATTCTCCCAGTCCTCCCGATTAGCCAATCCAGGCCTGCATCATAGTTATTGTTTGCAAAAAAATGGTTAAAAGTGTGTTCATTGTTTTACTTGAATTATTCAGCGATTCCTCCGCGTACCACTAAAAGGAAGTCTGGGTACCACTTGTGGTTCATGTACCACAGTTTGAGAACCACTGACTTAGAAGATGTGGATAAAACGAATTATTCGTTCGCACTCACTAAAACAGAAATAAAACC
Organism: Danio rerio; assembly: GCF_052040795.2. NCBI lineage: Eukaryota > Metazoa > Chordata > Actinopteri > Cypriniformes > Danionidae > Danio > Danio rerio. The sequence continues at coordinate 51,154,069 of NC_141040.1, read as the reverse complement.
CATTATTGGGCACAAATGTGTTAGATCAATCATTTTAAGTCTCTGTATTTAATGCTGTCACCATGCTGCTGTCATGTTCACTCGTTGTTGTTGTCGTGGGAGCAACAGCAAGGATCGAATGGAAGAGAACTGGCTTGATCTGGCCAATGGCATCACAGACTCTGAGGTGCCGTACGGATCAAACACCTGGCAGCATGAAGTAAATAAATTTACTTCTAATGGCTCGTTTCCACTGACTGGTACAGTACGGTACGGTTCGGGGTGGTACAGGTCACCTTTATCAGGCTTGCGTTTCCACTAGCAAGGGTACCCTTTTGGTGGGCGTGGTGTATGACAAAGTTTCAGTCGACGTCATGCTCACTTGAGAAAATGTCTACAATAAAGCTGCACAAGTCACTCACATACCATATGAAAAGCACTTCTCACAAAACAGATGCTTTACACACACAAATACTTATGTATAAATGTTTATTACTAACTTTTCTATGAACAGGAGTTGATTATAACTGCAGATCAATGACAGTGCAAAATAGCCTACTGTAACGTCTGTAATTATATTAAATAAATAAATAAATGAACATATGAACACATACAGACCCTTACAGTCTCCCATATGCTACCAACTACAGAAGAACTACACTAAACAGACATTTCGTCCTTAATTAGGTTCAAAACAACACAAAGTATAGCCTACAGTCCGTGAAAACCTCTCATCTGTGTCTGTAATCTTCAGCAGCACATGAAGCCTCTGTTAGAGAGTCATTCCATCATTCCCAGTTCATATAAGTCCAAAAGGTGATAATTAAATTGAAAACAAAGCAGTTTGTTCACGTTTGCTGAAGAAATAACGTGCTCATTGGCTTCCCCTTTTTTTCAGCGATCCACTTTCGCGTTTGTCCTTTTCTTTCTGAATGTGTCACTCTCGTGTTTGTCAGCTTCTCACTGGATCGGGTTTCCAAAGCACGTCAATAATCAAGCACATGTTATTATCATCAGCTCAAGAAGTTTGTTATTTCAGATAGAAATGCGCGGCGAGCGCAAGGAAGAAAGCGAAACCACTCTGGCTTCAGACTGGCTCGTAAAAAACTACGAGGCACAGGGTGAATCTGCTCTTCTCCATGGCTTTGTGGCTGTTTATCATGACGACGACATGGTTTGTTTGAGCCCGGATCGACCATGGCTGCATATGTATATATAATTCCGCTGTAATCTCTCGCTGTGTATTTCAAACATGGCGGGTCCTTTGTTTACAATCTGGCTTGTTGTGCAAGCGAATGAAGTATCTCTGTAAACCAATAGCGTTCAGCTGCGCATCTAGCTCCACCTTTTGGTAACCTTTCTCGTGTTTGGGACCCTTTCGAAAGGGTGCCGAAAAAGTGGTACGGTTTGGTTCAGTACGCCTTTTGACAGTGGAAACGGCCATAAAAGCGTACCAAACCGAACCGAACTGTACCACTCAGTGGAAACGGGCCATATAAGGCTTACAGTAGACTTATGTATTAAATACATTTACAAAGATGAAAACGAAGGAGGTTTTTGCTATAATTCTAGTTAGTTTCAATTAGTTTTGTGAGTACATGATACAGTTTCAGTTAGTTCTAGTTTTTATTTTTATTTCCATTTAAAATTGTAGTTTTTGTTTTTCCGTCTGTTTTCCTCAGCTATAATAACGTTGATTCAAACTGAAGTCATTTAATGAACCTTGAATTTCTTCTGAAATATCTCATTTATTGTTTACTCGTTTGTGTCCAGTGTAATCCAGTCATGATCGATGCTAAGGAGGTGTCAGCCGCACACAGAGCTCGATACTTCTGGGGGAACCTTCCTGGGATGAATCGGTAAGACTGCTTGTGTCTGAGAGTGGCTGCTATTTTACTAGCGTTCGAAACACATGTGCAATAGACATCAAAATGATCAACAGATTAGAAAAACTAATGAATAAAACAGTTTCTTCTCAATTGCTTTTCATTTGATGTGCTTGATCTCAACCACCCTCAATGGCAGAGCTGTGATTAAAAATGAAACGCTATTGGCTGTTTTTAATAGGCAGGAGCTACTCTATGCCCCGCCCTCAGTTCATTTTTCTGTTGAGATTACATCAAACATCAAATAAAAAGCGCACATTTTAAAGCACTTCGCGGGACCTTTTAAATAGAGCCCTTTGTGTTTCTCTTTTCAGGCCACTGACTGCTATGGTGAATGACAAACTCGATCTGCAAGACTGTCTGGAACATGGACGCACAGCTAAGGTGTGTGTTTGTGTTTGTATGTGTGTTCATTATTAAAGGTGCAGTATGTAAGTTTAACACCCAATGGTAGAACTAGGTATTGCACTCCTGGATCAAAACACATTGAACACATTGAACTGTGACTCAGTGCAAACCAACACATATCAGTGATTCAGCATGTACATTTAATAATGTTAAAGAGCTTTAATATGTATTAATTAGGTTATAACCCTTACCATTTCACAAGTCAGTGCATATTCTGTACTTCTGAATAGATGTATTTCAAGAATTCACACTTAGCTCATGATTTATGCATAGCTTGTTTGGCATGTTGTTTCAAGGGAGAGCCCTGAGCTTAAGGGATCTTTGGGCCCAGGGCTCCCTCGCTTTCGAGGGGAGATTGAGCTCAGGTCGATCTCAAATTTACTGTCCTGCTCCAATAGACTCTGCATTACAAACGCAAGCGCTAATTTGTCTTTTGTAATTTGATGCAAAGATGATATACATACACAAACATTTGCACATGTTTTTTTATTAAAATAATCAAAACTTTCAAGGATTAAATATTTTGATGACAGTTAAACCCGTCATAACAGTCTTGTGAAAAAGGTCCTTTGATCTGTGCTGTATTTGTGCTAGGGCACCAGAGACTTGTATTACATCTTGTATCGTCAGTGACTTTTCAGACAGATGATAAGGTTTTTTGTGTGCTTTTTTTTTGTTTTTTGACCATAATCAGAAGACTTGCTGCTTCACAGTAGGTTTTGTTTTTTTGTACTGGGTTTGTTTTTCAGTTCAATAAAGTGCGAACCATCACAACTCGCTCAAACTCCATAAAACAAGGCAAAGACCAGCACTACCCTGTGTACATGAACAATAAAGAGGATATCCTGTGGTGCACAGAGATGGAGAGGTGAGGCTCTATTTATCCCAAAATCTAAAGAAAAACTAGAGGAAGGTTGTTTCTTTTGGGGGATATTTTATATACTTATGCATATTTAAATTTTAAATTGCCACTACTTAATAAAATTACTTAAACTGTAAAATAGAAATTTTTTTAGTATTGTTCGGTGTTATTTTTACGTGTTGAGGTTAATAATTAAATGTGTGAATATAGACATTGTTGAGAATAATGGGAAATGTTCAATTGTATTGTATATTTTAATAACTGTAGAAGTTTTGGTAATTTGACTAATTTAATATTTTTGTAATGAAAACAGAACAAAACATTGATGATGATAGTCATATTAATGAGTATGCTGCATATTTTATGTTTTTATAATGATGATTATACGTTGTATATTTTGGTGCGTTTGAACAAAACGGATATATTTATTCAAATAATATTTTAGTCACTGAACATCTTTAAATATAGAAAGCTAATACATTTAAATTCATGCTAAATATTGCAAAAAAAATACAAATTACAAAATTTTGTATATTATGTTTCTCTTGATCTTTACTCTTAAGTTTTTTATTTATGTAATATTTTCCCCTAACATATACATTTGAGCTACTCATTTTTGCACTGTTATCATAAGTTATTTTGTTAGATTAGCTCCAGATGTGTCTTCAGTTCCGACTAATCTAATGTACAGGTATATGCAATATAATATTGTATAGTTTCCTATAGAAAATATTAACTTAAATGAGAGATTCATACAGAGGATGTATGAATCCAATATATAAATGTTAAGAACCCGTTCCTTAAAAACATGTCACTTTAGAGCTAGTATCTGAATGATTCTCTAGCGTAATGTCTAAAGTGATGACAAAACAGGTGATTTTGCTGACATTTTAAGATTTTAAGACTGAACAGCATGAAATACCATCAGTCTACAGATTTCCCAGTATTTCTGTTGCAATCAGATCACAATAATTTAACCCGAAAAAGCCAAAGCAAAGCAAACACTAGCAGATTACTGTGGTATAAATACAGCACTGCAACATACAAAAGAGAAAGATCGACTTAGATTGTCACTTACCTGTTTTATAATAATTTGATCAGCTGTAGTTTGAAATACAAATACGTCTTTTCTTCTCTGAGGATTTATTATGCGGTCTCTGTCGTCATCTTGTGGAGCAACCATCTTTGTATGTCAGACTGATGGCCGCTGATGGTTGAAGCTCTGAAATTATAAGTATTTTATAATAGGCTCTATCCTTATAAATAAACTGCAGTTTCAATCTAAACAACTACATTCTCACCTAAAAAGCCTTAAAAGTACATTATGTTGTCCAACAGCTGCAATATTCGTCAAACTGTAGTGAGTCTATTGATCTGCTGTCACTCTATGTGGGCGGAGTAATACACATGGGGAAAGAAGCTGTACGAGTGCTTTTATTGCAGAATATCGCACAGCCATCAGCCAATCAGATTCGAGAACCAGACCGAACTATGGTATATATATATATATAAACTCTCTATAAGCTTTTATTTATATCATCTAAATAACACCGTGCAAAAAATGTCTAATTATATTAATGTTTTTTCTCTTTTTAACTTTTGACTTCATTAGACTCACCACTTTGTATTTGCATGTGTTTAAAAACCCCTTCTTCATGCGTCTTTCAGAGTTTTCGGCTTTCCCGTCCATTACACTGACGTGTCCAACATGAGTCGTCTGGCCAGACAGAGGCTGCTGGGTAGATCATGGAGCGTCCCCGTCATTCGCCACCTCTTTGCTCCACTGAAGGAATACTTTGCCTGTTAATGAAGCCCCGCCCGCCAGTGCACGATGACATCATCAACTCCAACCTTCCTGTGTTCTTCATTGTTGCTTGTGGCCTCTGAACAGCTGGTGCTATCTTAATATGACCATTCAACCACAGGACACTTCACATATTTATTTGAAAGCATACTTGTGTTGCTTTATCATCTGCTAAATAGTTTTTCAAATATTTCCCAAATGATGTTAAACAGAGCAAGAAATTTTTCACAGTATTTCCTATAATATTTTTTCTTCTGGAGAAAGTCTTATTTGTTTTATTTCGGCTAGAATAAAAGCAGCTTTACAATTTTTTAAAAGCTATTTTAAGGTCAAAATTATTAGCCCCTTTAAGCAATAATAATTTTTGATTGTCTACAGAACAAACCATCGTTATACAATGTATAATTACCATAACTTGCCTAATTAACCTAGTTAAGCCTTTAAATGTCACTTTAAACTGAATACTAGTATTTAGAAAAATATCCAGTCAAATATTATATATCTGTCATCATGACAATGATAAAAGAAATCAGTTATTATAAATAAGTTGTTAAATTATTATGTTTAAAGGTGTGCTTAAAAATATTTTCTCTGTTAAGCAGCTCTTGGGAGAAAAAATTGGCTTTAATTTTTATTTATTACTCCCGACATAATGTCATGTGATTAATTAAGCATAAGTTCCCATTATTTCTACAATTACTTTAAGAAAAATCAAGTAAAATTGGATTTATTAGGTGAAAGTGTCAGATTAACATGCTGTTGTACACTAGCCTGCTTAGAAAATGTATCTGTAACATCTTCACATCATTTCCACACACACGTTTCCTGTGAGAGAGAAAAGGTGCTCGAAAAACCAACAATACACTGTTTACAGTTGATATACACTCGTCAGAGGGTACAGCTACAGTATACAACAATAACTGTTCACACACAACTCTACTATGGTGCTCTTTTCTCTCCTTGTCTTTCAGTCTCTCAGCAATACAAATTCTCAAATTTTCGTATGATGCCTTTCTGATGGAGCCTATAGAGGGCACATACAGTGAGAAACACACACACACACACTCTGGCTGAGAGATGTGTTACACACTCATGCACCTCGACTGGACAGTTCACCCAAAAATGTACATTCTGAATAACGTAATGTCTTCTGTGCAACACAAAACAAGATCTCTCCAAGAATGTTAAATCCGAACCATTGACTTCCATAGTATTAGTCTAATTACTATGGAAGTGAGTGGGTGTGGGTACGATTACATGGACATTGGAAATGTAATTATTTATCAATCCAATCAAAATTAGCATACTGATTAATTTTGTATTCTTTGCAATACAAAAAGAGATAACTTGAAGAATGTTAGACCCCAACCATTTTGGCTCCCATTGACTTCCATAGTATTTTTTGATCTCCCTACTATGGAAGTGAGTGGGTGTGGGTACGTTTCAAACATGGACATCAGCAGTTTAATTATTTATTAATCTGATCAAAATTACATTCTGATTAACTCCATGTCTTCTGTGCAATACAAAAAGAGATATCTTGAAAAATGTTGGAGCCGAACCAATTAGGCTGCCATTGACTTCCATAGTATTTTTGGTCTCTTTACTATTGAAGTCAGTGGGCGTGGGTACGTTTACATGGACATCAGTAATTATATTAGTTATCTTGTTCTGAAAAGACGATATTAAAGGGATAGTTCACCCTAAAATGAAGTGTTGTTATTTACTTATCCTTCATTTGTACCAGGCTTTTATGAGTTTCTATATTCTGTTGAATGCTGAAAACCAGCAGTCATTCACAATTTTCCTACTATAGATATCAATGGTTACTGGTTTTCACATTTTTCAAAGTATCTTCTTTTGTTTTCAACAGGAAAAAAGCTCATAAAGCTCATAAACCCACTTTAGGGTGAGTAAATGTTATTTTGGGGGGAGAACTATCACTTTAAGATGCATGTTTTGGGTATGCTTTATTAATTTTCTGTTCCCATTTTGTTTACAGTATAGTACACAAGTCAGGTATTCAACCTAATGTGAAGAGATTCTCCTCATAGTTTGGGCAAAGAAAATATTAAAATCCTAAGCACAAAATATGTATGTTTCTATCAAGATGTTAGAGCAGCTAACTGCTGTATTGGTAACCTAGCAACCAACAGTAAACAAGACAAACATAATGGAGTCATGTGGTCAGGGGCGCTGCCAGGGGGAGGGGGGCTGGAGTTGGGACTATTCTAGGGGCCCACACTATTTTGGGGCCCCCAGGGATACTATTAGGGACCCCAAACGTCCACGACAACACTCCTTACCCCTTACCCCTCGACACCCAACTACTATCGTCCGCAACATCAGACCACAAATCACCCCCCAACCTCCTGTCTTTTTTGTCCACGACAACACAACATCTCTGACCCCCCACCCCCAGCTGTTCACTTTCCTCTACGACAACCCCCCCTCCCCCCTGCTCTTCACTTTTTCCCGTGACAACACCCCCCCCCCCCCCCAACTTTCGTCTGCAACAACATCCCCCCCCCTCCCTCACGCTCTTCAATTTCGTCTACGACAACCTCCCTTGCTCTGTTCACTTTTGTCCGCGACGAGGCCCCCCCCCTCTTTCATCTTTGACAACATCCACCCCTCCCCGTTCTATTCAATTTTGTCTGCAGCCACTTCCTCCTGCGCTGCTTACTTTCATCCACGACAACAATCTCCCTCTCTTCACTTTTATACGACACAACATTCCCCCTCCCCCTGCGCTCTTCAATTTTGTCTGCAACAACCCCTCCCCCTCCCCCCGCTGTTCAATGTCTTCTGCAGCAACATCCCCCTCTCTTTACTTTCATCCACGACAACATCCCAACGCGGTTTAGTCCATGAGACCCACAAAATGTTTTCATAGGGCATAGTTTAATCTGCAAATGCGTTAACCCTTTAGCTCTATTGTGGGAATTGGTAGATTTTTATATTCGAAATTTGTTTTTTTTATGTGTCACCATCCAATGTGTACTATGGAATTTTTTATATAAACATACAATTTGTGTCCGTTATTGTACTAAATACAGTTAATTTTTACTATTGCGAAAGCTTCAAGTGCAGATAGTTATTTGCCGTGCTATACGTGCAAACATTCTTGTTCAAAGTCGTTAAACACCGCTGTATGTGAATCCTGTTGCTAAATTACCTAATCGACGGCAATAGTGTAAATAAAGTCACTTTGTTGATGTACTTCCAACTGAAACGGAATATTGAGTAGGGGGCGGGGCATTATTTTTGTGAATATTCCTTCATAGCAAACTAACAGTAAGCGGTGCGTGGTTAAGAAGGGGAGGGGCGTTGTGTCAGAAGCCATCAAACTGACATCAGAGAAGTACCGCCACTCCAAAATCAGAAGCGAATGTTCAAACTTTGATTGAAGATTACCAAAACAACCTTTTGAGTGGATTAGTTGCACTGATTAATTGTTCAACTAAAGTATAGCCAGGGGCGTAGAAGGGGAAAAGTATCACAGAGTTCATAGAGCCCTGGCAATTTAGGGGCCCAGGGATAACCCCACCACCCCCCGCCCCCAACTCCCACCACTGTTCATTTACGAGATTGCTAACATGGCCCACCCTATAATTGCTGGCGATGCCCCTGAGTTTAGCATTGTGTGCTAGCAAAGGAAACATTGTAAATGTTGATTTTATGCAAACTTAAATGTGAATATACTGCATTAAAATAGGAATACTCCACACATCTTAATTCAGATCAAGCAGATTTAAGGTTATCAGAAATCTCAGTTTGCATGATACATTTTAATCATGCTAATATCAGAAAACTGTTGTCCATTTAAACGCACTGACTGGTAACAGACGGGACATTTTTGGCTGAACTGGTCTTTTATGAGAGATGTTGATTTACTTTATGGTTTGTTGTCGTCTGATGCAATATATCTGCCAGCAGAAACACACACAGACCTTCCGCATGCTGAAACAGCTGGAATCACTGGCATCCGATTCTGCTGTTTTTACTCGACACCACTATATTTTGTGTTTGTGTGTGTGTTTCAGTCAGGTATCAGGTGTTTTTACTGACGGTGAAGGGAGCTTAATGGTGCCGCAGATTCTCCATGGTGCAGCTTCATGGTGCTTCGGAATTTCTCTCTCTGGTTCGGACTTTCTTTTTGCTTCAGGTTCAGCTAAGCTATGTTCACACCACAACTCCATCTGATGGCCAAGTAAAAGTCACACTTTCCCTTCAGGGAACATCGACGCTGCGTCAAATATTGATGCTATGGGTACACTTTTAAGTTGAGGAAGTCTTGAAGCACGCGTAAAAATGCATAGTTGTCATGTGTGACCAGGCCGCATCAATCTGAGAGATAATCTGAGTAAACTATATCGAGCATCAGATCTTGCTCTCTGTGCTACTAAGGAAATAGCTAGATCTCTTGGCTGCTCTATGGCGGCTATGGTAATTACGATGAGACCTAGGATAGGAAAATCTTCCTTTAATGTCAAGCTCCTATGGGAGGTTCCTTTCCCCCGCAATGGAAGGCCTCTGAGACTGCCAGATGGGAGCAGTTACAGCTGTCTACCAGCTCCTCGAACCAGTATAGAGCAGTGCACAAGCAGAGTCAGGACTATGAGGGCAGTCCCCTCTGGCGTTAGGCAGTGTCAACAACAGTATGTAGCACTTGCACCTCCCCTGTAACCTCCGTGACCTCCACTTATCCTGCCACCTTCTGTGCTTGAGGGCGCAGCTGCCTTTGGCAATCCCCTTCCAAGTGTTGTAGGACCGCTGGAGGTCTTACGCCGTCTCGGTCTGTTAATTCGGCAGTTTCCTGCTCTAACATCCAGAGGCTAGTCTTGCAAGTGTCTGCAGAATGTCTCACAGTGGGCCCTGCTCAAAACTGAGAAGTGATACAGAATTCAATTCAAATCTTGTCCACCTCAAAAGAGTGGAAGACCTACAGGCCCCATCTGTGGACCCTTCAAACTTGGACTTTGCTCCTGGAATGGTCAGGTCGCGGTACATACCTAAGTTTCCCACTATTGCGGCTAATCTTATAGTGCTGCAGGCCTTTAATCCACGTCTGTTCACATCATTAGACCAGGAAAGGCTTAATTTGCTTTGCACAGCATTAAAGTTCCCTGAAAGTTACGACTTTAGTCATGGCTCCCTGGGGGAATGAGATGCAGCTTTTCTTTGCCACACTCCCTACATGCCTGGATTGCATGTTAGTTGAAGTTGAAGCTGTATTGAGCAAGCACAAGCTTTCTGAACTATCTTGTCTGACGTCCCTCCAATTACATTTACACGTGCTTCAGGACTTCCTCGAATAGAAAGTGTACCCATAGCGTTGATACTTGTCGCAACATCTCAGTCGTAACCTGGGATGTTCCTGGGATCTTTCAGCGGCATTAGAGTATGGACATTCTTTTTTTGCAATGTGACTTGATTTGATTTAAACGTGCTGTATGTAGGATTGACACCTATTGGTTAAACTAGGTACTGCGGTAAAAATTTAAAACATCTGAGAGGGTTTATTTTATCCGGTCCCTCCTACTCAACATGATTCACACACGGGTTTCCCGATTGCCACCAGATCGTTGGCATGCCTGAAGCCTTATATTGTGATCTGAAATGCTATTGTATATGTTTCTGTAGTGGCCTTCAAGCCTGAAATGAAATATGCCGTTTTCCACCCAGGCAACCCAAAGTGCTGAAATATATTTGGGTAAAGTGGCAGTGGGCTTGTTATAGAGACCAAAACAAAGACGGACATTCAAACACGGAACGCACATTTTTCAAAGGAGAATAACTGACTTTAGCATGTTTTTCAAACAAACAAATATGTTAAAGATTTAGAAGAGTCAAAATCTTACATACAGCACCTCTAATGCAATTTCTAAACATGCATTGCACCATTTAAAATTTCAACCACAATCTGTATCATTTTATTAAGCAAGGCTGCATTAAAAACGCAAATGAAAATTGCTATAATTAAAAAATAAATAAATAATATTACCCTATGAAGAAAAACTTAGTTAAGTACAGTAAATAAGTATGTTTAAATTAATTAAATCATTTTGATTCCTAAATTAGTTGTTTCCTAAAAATCTGGGAATCAAACGTATGCATTTCTGTAAAGTAACATGACAAATTTAGAAATGTCAAATTTAACTGACAAATATTATGTGGTGTAAACGCAGCTTTTCTCTTGTCCTGAAATGTACACAGATCAGCCTGCGTGCTAATCTAAAGGCTGACTAGCATTGTGCTTCTTCTGGCTTTTGATAGTCTAACATATTCAGTGCTACTTCGCTCAGGATTCTGGGAAAGTGGCCTATCCGTGTGATATCCTAAAAGCTGGTCACGTGGTGCTCCCAGAATCCAGAGTCTTCTTGTAGTGCATTCGGAGAGTTCACACTTGGTTCACGTGCAAACCGGATTACTATACAAATACACGTGCTGTTTTATAACCCTGTTTCACATCTCAAATAAACAGGACTCTGGTGCTCAGAGATGTGCTTTGAAAAATCAAGGATTTTTGTACCAATTTGCTTAACCCTCGCTGAAGGGTAGAGATTCTACAGATCACATTACAATTAGAGAGTTTCTCTCTAAGGAAACTAGCACATTGGATGACTACTTATTTAAGGGTTGCTCATTTCTGCTATCTTCTTGGCTTGGCTGGTCAACCGCCTCATTATGTGAACGGTAGTTTTATTTACAGCTTCCAATCTGAATGGTTTTTATCAAGGTTGATGTTGATGTATACGCTTGCGGACGTAGGTTATAGCAAATCTCTGCTTTAGCTCATGCTCACAAACAAACCTTAAAGGAAAACATCCTGCCGTTTCGATGTTTAGCTAATTTAAAAATTGCTTAGATAATTTGAGAACGTTATTGAAAAGGTTTGGTTGCTATTGAGTGTAGACCTATGGCGATATTCAATAATATCCTGATAATGAACATGCACAATATTAATATCGTGGGCGCTTCAGAATACCGTGAATAATTATTTATTTAAAGAGAATGAAACCTCTGCTTTAGCTCATGCTCAGAAACTATCCTTAAAGGAAAACATCCTGCATTTCGATGTTTAGCAGATTGGAATATTGGTTTCAGAATTTGAGAAAACCTTATTCAAAACTTTTGGTTTCTGTTGAGTGTAGACCTATGGCGATATTCAGTAACATCCTGATAATGAACATGCACAATATTGATATCGTGGGAACTTCAATATACCATGAATAATTATTTATTATTTAAAATGTTGGAGTCTTTTAAGAATATTTAGATTGCTATTGTAACAGACACAGCTAGAAAAGTGGTGGGTTACCAATTGGGGGCTCGTCCGGGATGGGAGTGAGGTTTGGGCGGGTGAGTGTAACAGAGGTCAATTTAAAACTGCACAATATATATATATATATATATATATATATATATATATATATATATATATATATATATATATATATATAATTGTGCATTTGAGTGGATATTTATGTAGTATATAGCGATATGGTATGGTGAATACCATACAGCTTAGTATCTATATATTGCAGAATCGTGATATTGTGATAAATCATTACGGTGGACAAAATATTACAATATCGTATCGATTATCGGGATATCGCGATAATATCGTATCATCGGTTTAGCTGTATAGATATATCACAGAATCATGATATAGTGATTTATCATTACAGTGGACAAAATATTGTGATATATATATATATATATATATATATATATATATATATATATATATATATATATATATATATATATATATATATATTATTGTGCATTGGAGTGGATATTTATGTAGTATATTTTTAACTCATAGTGTAAACAGATCTTTACCATCTAGACGCATCAAAATAAAGGTCCCTGATGAATTTATTTTATGTTTTTGGCTCTGTAATGAAAATTTTAAGAAAGAGCCATTATTTCTTGGAGGACATTATAAAATTATAAAGTATTTTTTATGGGTTCCGATGGTTTAACAAGAACAATGGACAGACAGAACAATGGATTCCAATACAGAAGCTTTATTTTGAACCTGTTATCTGTCACAGGCCCATTTTAAACACCGATGTGAAAATGCACTTTAATGATTATAAATCAAGAATAGTTTGGAAAAGGCGTGTCTTTTTAAAAGAGACGCTCTTTTTTTATCCTTTGATTTTGTCCAATGCAGTGATTGTATTTTAAAGAATTTCCTGTAAAATTAAAGCCATATGTGGACCTCCAAATTTTAAAAAACTGAGATTTCATGGCGGATCATAAATTAGCCGCTGGATGACTTAAATCTATGTGGGACAAAATATCGCGATAATATTGTATCATGAGTTAAGCTGTATAGATATATTGCAGAATCGGAATATCGTGAGAAATTATTACCGGGTTCTAAATATAGCGATTATGGTATTATGAGTTAAGCTGTCTTGATATATCGCAAAATCGTGATATATCATTATGGTGGACAAAATATTGCAATATCGCATCAATTATCGGGAACAAAATATTGCGATAATATGGTATCATAGGTTAAGCTATATAGACACATCGCAGAATTGTGATAAAGTAATATATCATTACAGGGGACAAAATATTGCGATATTGGATCTTGAGTTAAGCTGTATTGATATTTCGCAGAACCATGATATTGTGATATATCATTACCAGGGACAAAATATTGCAAAATCTATTGATTATCGGGGCAAAATATCTCGATAATATTGTATCATGAGTTAAGCTGTGTCGATATATCGCAGAATCGTGATATTGTGATATGTCATTACCGACCACAAAATCTTGCGATAATATTGTGAGTATTGTGACTGTCTTGTCTGAAAAGATTTTCTCTCAGATGAACATGCACTTCCATGACCAGCATGTTTGGTTCTAAAGAAAAACATCACCATTTATTTTTCTCAAAATTTATTTAGATTGGCTATCGAATCCAGATCACGTCTGAAATGCAGGATGCTCTCCTTTTAAAGGTTTGCGTGGTAGGACGCGACTCGTTTAGCGGGATGGTTGTGGTCGAACCGCTCGTAGCCTTAGAGTCTGTTTGTGTTTGTTTGGTGAAGGCTGGTGAATCTCGTAACGCAACGTGGGATTTGATTGTTGTTAGTCGAGACTTCAGTGATTAACGAATTGTAAATAGATAAGTTTGCCTCCTTTTTTTTTTTTTAAAGACGTTTAATAAATTTTCTGTGATGGGTGTTTTTAAATTCTGCTGTGATTATTGGGTAGTGTATGATTATATGCATGGCTGTTAAAATAAAAGTGGGTGGGGCTGAAGGCGGAGCTGTGAGCCAGTTGTGGGCGTGTCAAACGAATGCAACGAACATACTTTTTGTATTTATGAAGATGATTGACAGGTGATGTCCATCAATAGCCTGTTCTCTGCTTTAAAAGGAGGCGGGGTCTTGCGCGAGGTTATTTTAGGAATAATGTTTAGAATCTGAGAGATTACGAAGGTCATTTCAAAAAGGTGCTATACAATTTATTCTTAAACAACTAGAGAAGAATGAGGTAAAAACTATATCGTTAAGAAGTGACCGTCTTGACAATGACTGTTTTTATGTTGTGTTTTCTTGAAGCGAGACTATTATTTTACTCTTTTACGAATATATTAACAAAAAGGCATTTTAACTTTGTACTGGATGAAAATGTAAAAGTCAAAAAGATAAATAAAATTGTACAGATTCATGTGTTTTAGCCTAGACATTACTGTAGTATGTGCCTCTCGGTAAGAAACATTCATACATACTGTATCCACATGCTGCCTTCAGGTCACGTCGGAATCGTTGCATTTACGAGTCGAGCGCACATTAACGTTTTTGGGTTTCGAAGCAGTTAATTGGTCATAATTTGGTTTTCATTGCATAGTAAATGTCAAACTAGGCAGTTTATGAGGACACAAAACCACATTTACCATCATTCCTTGCAGTAGTGACAATTGAAAGACACTTCATGCGCATCTACTCTTCGTTTCTGCAGATCAAATTAAAAAAACGTCTAGCGTTTGTCACGAAGTAAATACAAAAAATTTGATTCCTTCACGTCAGCTTTCGAACTCGTAAGTCGTAGTTTCCACGCAGGACTTGAAGGCGGCATTACTGTACACTGTTACGTAACTGCTTGAAAGTGATGGCAAAACTGCATTACCCAACATTCCTTTCTACAACCTCCCTCCGTGTACTCTTGCTACAGTCAGACTGTGTTTTTTTATTTTATATTTGATTGTTGTTGCCTCAGTATTTATTGGCGTACAGCCTCGTCCATCTGAACAGTCCGCAAGTCTCTTTCTTTGGTAACACACGTATATCCTCTTCTCTCACTCTCAGTGTGGCTGTAGTTCTGTTGTATTTCGATGGTCTTTGGAGTGTTATAGTAGCAGTTCATCCTTCCATGATTCTCTCTGTACGCAGTTAAAGCAGCTGAACACATTTGCTGCTTTACTGTGCACTTGTACTGGGGAACACTTGAATTAAATGTACTGTTTTTGTGCTAAAAGCTGCGTCTCTGTGTCTTTCTTATGGTGAAGAGGTAAAAGGATATTTAATGACTTTTATTTTGTACTGTTAAAATATATGTATGTATTTTATTCCATGTCGTCATGAGGGTGTACACGTACTATGGGCAGGATGACGTATTGCCATTAGAGTCAATAGCGCAACATACAAGGTTTCTATTTAAAATAGGAATATTTATAGTAGTAAATGTGCACCCTGACCTGACACAGAAGATACTGAACTACAACCCCAAATCAGAAACAGTTGGTACAGTATGGAAAATGCTAATTTTAAAGAAAAAGAAGTGATTTCTAAATTTACTTTGACTTGTATTTCATTGCAGATAAAAAAAACAGTAAAGCTTTTACCACTTTGTGATGTTGACATTCCTTTTCACAACACTTTAAAGAGTTCACACTTAGATACTGCTTGACTATTTAAGCTAGTTTGGCATGCTGTCCCGGGAAAGAACCCTGAGCTCGGTGATAGATGAGCCCAAGGCTTCCGCCTGGTCAATAAGCATTTGGAGGGATATAACATCAGGTAGTTCTCGATAGCTCCAAAAATAAATCACTATTGGCGCTAATTTGTAGTATGTGCTTGTGACTTTAACTTTGCATGGTTTTTTGGGTGTGGGAGGAAACCGGAGTGCCCGGGGAAAACCCATGCGAACACAGGGAGAACATGCAAACTCCACACAGAGAGTATCGGTTGGCTCAGCTAGTGTTGAACCAATGACCTCCTTGCTGTGGGGCAACAGTGCTAGCCACCGAGCCACCGAAGGATGGGGGGGGTTTCCAAAAACGAAGATGAGGAATGAATTTTAGGCTGGATATTTATATTAAATTTAGAGTGATCCGATTGGCTAGTTAGTGATTAGTGATAAGGATCAGCTGTAGTCAATTCCATCACGTGCTCCTCTCGAAATTAGTTTGGGAAACTTCACTTAAAGATGTTTAGGGACTGAAGACACCAAGTGATGAAGTGTTTCGGCTGTCATTTTGTCCCATTTTCCTGCAAAGAAGTCCTAAGGTGGGAAACAGTGCGGGCCTCGTCACATTTTGCGCTTAAAAATGCACCACACATTCTTTTTTGGAGACAGGTCCGGACTGCGGAAAGGCCAGCCAAATACCTGTATCTTGTTCCTTCCTTTTGCATTGTCTTGTTGAAACATGCATGGGTGTCCCTGCAAAAGAAGGCAGCATATTGTGCTCCAAAACCTCAATGTACTTTTTTAGTATTAATGAAATTACCTGTGCTAGGTGCACTTGACCATGACAGACCCTAGTTTTTGGACTTGTTGCTGGTAACTGGATGATCCTTTTCTTCTTTGTGCTGGAGCCCACAGTGTCCAAATCTCCCACAAAAAATACCTGAAATACTGATTCATCTGACCACAGTAGGTTTCCACTGTGGTCCAACTTAGATGCCTCTGAGACAGAGAAGTTGACGGCTCTTCTGGACACTGTTAACATAGGGCTTCCTTTTGGCACAGTACAGTTTTAACTGACATTGGTGGATGTAATTATGTATTGTAGTACCTGACTAAGGTTTTCCCATGTGTTGATATCACTTATAGATGAATGAGGATTCTTGATGCAGTGCCACCTGAGGGATTGGAGTTTACAGTTCAGCTTAGGCTTGCGCTCGTGTCTTTTACCCACTGAAAGTTGTCCAGATTCCTTGAATCTTTTTATTATGTTCTGCACTGTTGAAGGAAAAATATCCAAATGTCGTCCTCTTTCTTTAAGGAACATTGTTTTGAAGCATTTCAATAATGTTTTCATTTATTTGTTGGCAACTTCAAAGGATTTCATTATTAGGACAAAGGATTTCATTATTAGTGTGAGAGTGAGGACAGATGCAACACTTTTTGTGCTCTTTTTCGGACAGTTTTTTTTTTTGTTTTTTGGTGGAAACCCAAAATTTTTATATGTTAAACCCACATCTGTTTGACACCCACCCCCATTACTATAATATTTGTATATATGATTATACAGGGTGGGCCATTTATATGGATACACCTTAATGAAATGGGAATGTTTGGGGATATTAACGTCCTGTTTGTGGCACATTAGTATATGTGAGGGGCCAAACTTTTCAAGATGGGTGGTGACCATGGTGGCCATTTTAAAGTCGGCCATCTTGGATCTAACTTTTGTTTTTTCAATAGGAAGAGGGTCATTTGACACATCAACTTATTGGGAATTTCACAAGAAAAACAATGATGTGCTTGGTTTTAACATAACTTTATTCTTTCATGAGTTATTTACAAGTTTCTGACCACTTATAAAATGTGTTCGATGTGCTGCCCATTGTGTTGGGGGTCGAATCGGGGGACCTTGGGGCCCCAACTTTCTCACGACAACCAATCCACTACAGGATGTGATACAACAGCTTGAAAGGTAGATTTTTCACCATAGGTGCCCTTTAACACTTATCCATTTAAAATTAAGAAAACAGTCATTTAAATTATACAAATGAATAATGTTGCAGATGAAACGGTATGAGAAATTTTAAAAACATTAAAGAAATTACCTTTTTTTTTTTTTTTCAAAATGCGTTTTACACTGAAGGATTGATCATGTGTCTCTGATTTTTCTCTGATTGAAGGAGGGTCTAACTGAGAATATGTATCATCAGTAGGCCCACACGGAATCTGCGCGTGCAGATTATTAGCCCATCATTAATTCTGTTTATTTACTCGAGTAAATGTGTAAATCTGAATTTATTTCGTTTTTATTCAGAAATTTACTACTTTTTATTTCATATATTAAGGTTTTAGTTATGATACTCCGCTGGATACTTCCAAAATAGTTCCGCAGAAATCCGCTGATTTTTACCAAAATTCTCTGCAGAAATAGCAAAAAACTTCCGTAGATTCCATCTGGTCCTGATCACCACTCTAGATCAGAGGTGGGCAAACTATGGCCCCTGGGCCATATGCGGCCCGCTAAACACTTTCATCCGGCCCATGAGGGAGTTTTTAAAATGCTGCTTCTGAGTACTTGTTGGGTTTCAGAATTAGTAAATTAATGATACAATACAAGTGAATGCCACTTGACGGCAGTATTGCACACAGTACAGTTAGTGCTACCACTAGAATTAGAACACACACTCGAATATTAATATGCACTCGACCTTTAATGACTGAAAATGAATCAGGCAAAAAGAAAAAAAAATATATATATATATATATATTACATGTTATTATGAGATTTTTTTTCTATCAAACAATATCTTTTCTATTTTCCACTGCAAAAATTATTACATTATTATTATTTTATAAGGGAATATTTTATTGTTTTATGATGATTGATAAGTAAATATTAGCAGTGCTAATTAATTTGACTATTAAAAATAACTATTAAAAAAATGTGTGTTAAATGTGACACTGTCCAATATTACATGCTCCATGCGTACTGCTAATATTAATAAGTTATTTTCTTAAGGATTTGACATGGGGCCCTTCACTTCCCTGCTGAAAAATCCAGCTTAAACCAGCCTAGGCTGGTTGGCTGGTTTTAGCTGGTCGACCAGCCTGGTTTTAGAGGGGTTTTGGCCATTTCCAGGCTGGTCTCCAGCCATTTGCAGCCTGGTCTTAGCTGGTCAGGCTGGAAAATGACCAGCCAAATCCAGCTAAAACCAGCTTGACCAGCCTGGTTTAAGCTGGACATAGCTGGTTTCACTGGACTCCCAGCTTGGCTAGACTGGTCAAGCTGGTTTTAGCTGGTCATCTCCCAGCCTGACCAGCTAAGACCAGGCTGGAAATGGCTGGAAACCAGCCTGGAAGTGGCCAAAACCCCTCTAAAACCAGCCTGGTCGACCAGCTAAAACACGCCAACCAGCCTAGGCTGGTTTAAGCTGGATTTTTCAGCAGGGTTGGTTTGCAGAACTTGATGTGGCCCACGGGTCTAAAAAGTTGGCCCACCAATGCTCTAGATCCTGCATGGAGGAATATTGTTGCAACCTTTCCATACTGCATCCATCCCCTCTCTCCCTTTCACGTCACAGAACTATGATTATCTCTGCAAACATAGAGAGATCAGGCACAAATTTGGCCTGCATTTTTGTTGAAAGGCCTCTGTAAAATGTAGGTTTAAATAAAGGATATTTACTTAAATATTATTTTTATTACGATACTCTTTATACGTTTGGCTTTAATAGTGCTTTAACTTAATTGTTTTTACTTGTAAAAACTTTTTGAAGTGTAAAGAAGTCTATCAATCAAAGGTATGACTGTTTCGCAAAACAATATTAATGGCGTCTATTCCTCAGACTAACATTGTGTGGGAGGAGAATTTACAGTATGAGTTTCGTTTCTTAGGAACAGGTGATCATTACACATTCACCTGTGCTGTACGAGCATCACAATCGTCTTCAAAATGTGGATTCTCCTCTTATGGATCTTGGTCATCTGGATTATTTTTGCGGTGGACGGTAAATATGAACATTACTATATCAGTGACAAAGGATTTGAATAACAACCGTCATGAAGAGAAAATAGCAATAATAATTTAATTAGGCTAATAAGAATTTCTCACACTATTGCGATAAATACACTTCATATAGCATACTATTTTACAAGTATATTCACTTTAAAATTGGTATGCTATAATGTTAGATCTCATTGTTGTGACTATTTCTTTAGGCTCTCTCGCAATTCGTCTTGTTTTTTTCTTCTGAGGCATTATCATACCAAGTATCGACATTAACCTAACATTAACATTTGTTTGTCTGCTCAGTGTGCAATTATTTCTCATTTACAGGGAAAACTGTTAGCCAGTGTGGTCTGGTTCTTCAAACGGTGAGGACAGCGGTGTGTCAGCTTTACCTGGCGCTCTTATACCTGCGTCATGCCGCAAAACACTTTTTTACTGCTGACGGTTTTTTAAAACAGCTCGATTACCCTGAGTGTGACTTGAGTTTCTATACAGCAATACCAAAAGATTATTTCAGGGCGTGTTGGAGAAAAGCCGCCGTGTGTTTGCTGGAGTCGGCGTGTTTGTTTATGGAGTGTCTCTGTCAGTGTTTGGCGGTGGTTTCTTCTGTGTTTGTGGCTGTGCGGCTCGTCCTGCAGGCGGCGCTGTTTCTCAGTATTTCCACTGTGCGCTGGATGCAAACCATACTGCTTCATGATAAACTCGAACTGGAGGAGTGGGAGAAACAGCAGAAGAAGGAGACAAAAATAATACAGGAGCAAATAAGTCATGTGGAGAAATACATCAACAATTCTGATCTTTTATTTTTGCGCGAAAAGACAAGAGCATAATCAGGCTGCCTGCCAATTACAGGGGGGTTGCGGGGGATTGACACCTTAATAACGCTTGATCCATCCTGAAGGACGTCAAAACAAGATGATACAGGGCCAGCCTTTTAATAGTGAGAAGTAGTTTGATCTGTATTTTTAACGATGTTAACAATTAAAATAACCAAAAATATAAATACACATAATATATAAAATAAATACACCCCCCCACACACACACACACAGAATGGTTCATACCATTGTGAACGCAAAATGACGCCAATCAGATCGCCATTGCTAGAAAATACGTTCAACAGTGTGAAACAGGCAGATAGACTTCGTAAGTGTCTGTCAACAATGCACTTATCATAAAATAGTTGTTTGTCCCTGCTGAAAAAACAGGCTGGCTATGCTGGTTGTCTGGTAGAGGGGTTTTGGCCATTTTCAGCCTGGTCTTAGCTGAGAAATGACCAGCTAAAACTATCTTGGCCAGGCTGAGAGGCCAGCTATGACCAGCTTAATCCAGGCTGGGCAAACTGGTTATTTTAGCTGATCATTTTCCAGTCTTACCAGCTAAGACCAGCCTTGAAATGGCGAAAACCCCTCTTAAAACCAGGCTGGTTGACCAGCTAAAACCAGCCAACCAGCTTGGGTTGGTTTAAGCTGTTTTTAGCAGGGTATCAACAATGAGCCTAAAAGTAAAATCAAACTCATTTGTATAGTTGGACCTACAGTAATCTTAAAAATAGCTTATGAGACAGTTGGTCAGAATACTCTAAATAGCCCTCAAAACCCTGCTGAAAATCCAGTTTAAACCAGCCTAGGCTGTTTGGCTGGTTTCAGCTGGTCGACCAGGCTGGTTTTAGAGGTGTTTTGGCCATTTCCAGGCTGTTTTCCAGCCATGGAAAATGACCAGCTAAAACCAGCTTGACCAGCCTGGTTAAAGCTGGACATAGCTGGTTTTCACTGGGCTTCCAGCCTTGCTAAGCTGGTTTTAGCTGGTCATCTCCCAGCCTGACCAGCTAATACCAGGCTGGAAATGGCCGGAAACCAGCTTGGAAATGGCTAAAACCCCTTTAAAACCAGCCTGGTCGACCAGCTAACCAGCATAGGCTGGTTTAAGCTGTTTTTTTCAGTAGGGAAAACTGCAAACCTAAATACAGTTTACTAATAAATCAGATGTACACAATTTTGATTAACTGAAGCATGTTTTACAAAACCTAACATTACATTGACCCCTGCCCCAATCGTCAATGTATAACTCACACCCTGAGCATAATCAATACTTCCTCTGACAACATATATTATATATAACAGTGGTAGGGAACCTATGGCTCGGGAGCCACATGTGGCTCTTTGACCAAAAATATGTGGCTCTCCAGCTGTCTCCCTTCAATATTATTTTCTGGTTTAAATGATAACATCACTAGAAATCGGTTTCCTATTGAAAATACAATTAAAATAAAATTTTTATTGTATTTTTTGAATTTTATTTTACAGTAAAATGAACAACAACTCATTTAACATTAAAAGAACGTTTCGACCAATGTGCCCTGTGGATAAACTTGAATTGTGATAAAGGGCAAACAACTTACGTTTTTATGGTAACCTTGCGCACATAAATTCACACAACATTCATGAGGGGTGAAAAGTTCTCAAGTTTTTCCTTTCTTCATTCATGGACTTGCTCAACATTTGTTGCTTCTTTATTTTTTTTTTATTTGTCCATGGACAAAAATAAAGATTTTGTTTAAACCTGTATTATTTATTGTAGGAATACTCAAATGGCTCTATAAAAATGCATTTGCTAAAAAAAAAAAATCAGAAATGTCTCTTTGCTGAAAAAAGGTCCCCGAACCCCTGATATATTAGCCGCCAACAAAAGATGTTTGTCAGTAGCTTAATTTCACAAAGGCCAGGGATAAGTAAAATGGAAATTTAGAGTATATTAGCCATAAAATAGATGTTTCTAATGTTTCTAAAGGGTGTTTTTAATGCAGGACAAATCAAGAGTGGGTTGATTTTTGATTTTGTTAATCTGTGGAAGACTTGATTAATTATGAAATGATTTGGTGCAGTAATGGAGCTTTGTGTTTTGTTTCTGAAGGTGGTTTTGTTTCTTTGTAATTTGATTATGTGTATAACATTTTTTTGGTTTCGTTTTCTGTGTAGTTGTTTTGTTTAGAAAGTGTTATCTGTGTGAAGTATTGTGAATACAGATTTTATTACTCAATTTAGTAGAATAAAAAATGTATAGATTCAAAACTCAATCTATATGTATGTCTGTGTGTGTTTGTCTACAAGATTAAAGACATCATTGTTAGTGATGCAATTTAAAATATAATAGTTTTAAAAACTTTTCTTTTGTCATTGTCATGATGAAAGTACATAATAATACTTTGTTGTTTAAAATTTTTAAACAAAAATTTTAATCTCGCGGGAAGGCTAATTTTGTATTCAACTGTTTACATAGTGCTGGCTTTTTTGTGCACTTTCAATTATTTATTTGAGATATTTGAGATTCAAAAACCAAATTTCTTTATTAGTTTCATTCAACTGAAAGCAAATGATTACATTGTTTATAAAACTGTTTTTAGTAAGCAAAAGAAATGTGTTAAAAAATCCAAACACTAAAATATAGCACAAATCAAGTTTTTATTCAAATTATCATACAAAAATAAATATCTACAGCATTTTTAGAAAATTATTGACAATGTAACTA
This sequence comes from Danio rerio, assembly GCF_052040795.2. Classification (NCBI taxonomy): domain Eukaryota; kingdom Metazoa; phylum Chordata; class Actinopteri; order Cypriniformes; family Danionidae; genus Danio; species Danio rerio. Next base: position 51,130,646 of record NC_141040.1, on the reverse strand, counting down.
TCAAACATTAATCAAACATTCATTGTTAGTTGAATACAGTAAAAGATAAACAATTCCTCTGATGTGATTTATTTCATGTTCAAAATCTGCCAATTTCCCATGATCTATGAAATTAAATCGATACTGCATTAACCGTCAATAATACATGATGTTCTACATCTACAGTATAGCAGATGCTATATGTTTTTTCTCGGAGAGATTACAACACATACAGTTCGGCACTTGTTCACAAGCTGGGTCTCCATCATTAATGTGCATTTGAAGTACCACATGAGTGATGGGAATGCCACATTTTGAATAAAAATCCTTAAAATTGTAAATTGATTTTTTTGCAGAAAAACGTTCAATGCGAATAATGGGAGATGAAAACACATTAGTTGAATAAACTCACTCTGAAAGCACATTCTCTGTCCAAGCACTTGTTTACACTATATGTACAGTATATACACTCACTGGCCACTTTATTAGGTACACCTGACTAGTACCGGATTGGACCTCCTTTTGCCTTCAGAACTGCTTTAATACTGGAAATATTCCTCAGAGATTTTGCTCCATAATTACATGATAGCATCACGCAGTTGCTGCAGATTTATCAGCTGCACATCCATGATGCAAATTTCCCGTTCCACCACATCCTAGAGATGCTCTATTGGATTGAGTCTGGTGACTGTGGAGGCCGTTTGAATACAGTGAACAAGTCTGAGATGATTCATGCTTTATGACCTGGAGCGTTATCCTGCTGGAAGTAACCATCAGAAGATGGGTACACTGTGGTCATAAAGAAAAGGACATGCTCAGCAGCAATACTCAGGTAGGCTGTGGTGTTGACATGAAGCATAGTTGGTACTAATGAGCCCAAAGTGTGCCAAGAAAATATCCCCCACACCATTACACCACATCCAGCCTGAATTGTTGATACAAGGCAGGATGGATCCATGCTTTCATGTTGTTGACATCAAATTCTGACCCTACCATCCGAAAGTCGCAGCAGAAATCAAGACTCATCAGAGCAGGCAACGTCTTTCCAATCTTCTATTTTCCAATTTTGGTGAGTCTGTGTAAGTTGTAGCCTCAGTTTCCTGTTCTTAGCTGACAGGAGTGGCAGCCAGTGTGGTCTTCTGCAGCTGTAGCCCATCCTCACGCCTCAAAGTTGGACGTGCTGTGCATTTAGAGATGCTCTTCTGCAGACCTCTGTTGTAATGAGTGCTTATTTGAGTTACTGTTGGCTTTCTATCAGCTGGAACCAGTCTGGCCATTCTCCCCTGACCTCTGGCATTAACAAGGCATTTGCGAACACAGAACTGACGCTCACTGGATATATTCTCTGTTTCTGACCATTCTCGGTTAACCCTAGAGATGGTTGTGCGTGAAAATCCCAGTAGATCAGCAGTTTCTGAAATACTCAGACCAGCATGTCTGGCACCAACAACCATGCCACATTCAAAGTCTCATAAATCACCTTTCCTCCTTATTCTGATGCTTGGTTTGAACTGCAGAAGATCATCTTGACCACGTCTACATACCTAAATGCATTGAGTTGCTGCCACGAAGAGTTAATGGACGGTGAGTGTATGTATGTGTATATGTGTGTGTGTGTGTGTGTGTACATATATATATATATATATATATAGTATACACACAGTGATGTGTTGTGTATTCTAAAGTCTTTGTGATTATGCTTGCCTTGTTCACTGTAGGTTACTAAAACTACATTGAGCTGCTCTAACCACTTGATGGAAATGCAGCTAATTCACATTTGGGATTTGTTTCTTTCCTTTTTTATGGCAATTTTTTAAAATAATTTCTTCATGTTATGATGGAAACCCAGCTACATTACCACATCTACATTAAGAGAATCAGGAGTTGCTGTCATTCTGCTCATCACAGTCTGGCGTCTATGCTGATCTGAGGCGTCCATCCATTATCTGTGATGAGGACGACAACATATAACACATTACACTACAGCATAGAGTAACTCATACTGTTTGGTTTGTTGTAAAAAAACGAAAAATAAAAACTCACTCAGCATGTCCCATATTCTCTTGACTGCAGATTTATTCACTCTGAACTCGTTCTGGTCATCACTGGAAGTTAGAGAGAAGGATGTACATGTTATAATTGGATATAGTGATGCATCTTTTGTTGCAAGTTTTATTTCGTAGATGTTGTAGCTGTTTTTACACTTTAGTTTTGGTGAGAGCAGACATCCTGAGCAAGGCTGCCAGAATGTTCTTCTGCAGGTCAGAGGATAAACACTCATACGACTGAATGTCACCTGAGATTGAAGATGAATCTGGTTTAATTACTGCGTTTAGAGTTGCTTTACAGAAGCAGTACTTCAAGACAAATCAGCAGACCTGAAATAAGCAGCTTCATGATGAAACTGCGAATGCCGGAGGAAAACATCTTCTCCCTGAATGTCTGTGAGCTCCCTTCACACAGGTATCTGAACACCACCTAAACACACACACACACACACATATTAGTGACTTCTACGTAGCTCAACTCGCATACATTCAAGTAGGAAAGAGGTGGGAACCAGTAGGGATGTAATGGATCACGGTTGATCTATAATTTGTACAGATCTGTGATTCATATCTACTGTTTGGAACACACATGACTTGTGGATTAATACATTTTTTTTATTTGTATATTAATCCTAAATTTGTAACGATTGCAGAGAGATCGCCTTTTGTGTCATTTAAATCACATGTATGAAAGGATTTAGGCTTTCCTGTAAAATATAATGACGACGGAAGAAGTTGTGGTTGGGTAATAAGGATGTGGTGGGTTTCTTAGGTTATTAAAGTTGTTTTCTGTCACTACTTGTTTACCTGCATTAATGCATTCAGTGTAAGCTGCGCGATTAACCATTAAAAGATCAGGATCTCAACACCCACGCAACATAAATTATAATGATGGTGATTTGCTTATGTTTATTAATCCTTCGAATCGCTGCATTCAAATCTATAAACGCAGAAATCAAAAAATGATTCTGTCTTTAGTCTTTTGAGTTAGTTATGAAGTTTCAAACAGTCAAATTACTCTGAAGTAATAACAGTTTATAGTTTAGATCAGGGGTGTCAAACTCCCTACATAAATATATGTATAATTTATATATATATATATATATATATATATATATATATATATATATATATATATATATATATAGTTAATTTTTTGATTATTTTTTATTTTTTACACAAATTCAAAGAGATCCGCAGCTCAACAGGGAGATTGCAAAAGAGCAGCTTCTGCTTTAAGCTGAACTGACTGATTATCTACTATTAAATATCTACTTCAAAAATATACAAACAAATGTGAAATACAGTAAAACACCCTAAATCTGTTGAAATGCGTCTATCTGATGGCTGTTGAGTTTGCAGCTGAATATTATTGGGAGATCGCTGACAGGAACAGTGAACAGCTCTGCCAAATGGCGTCTGAAACTCATATGCAACTTTATTTTACATTCTATGACAGAAACATCATTTACCTTCACTAGATTCTCCTGTATGGGCGTGCATCTGTTATAAATCACTCACGGGACTATAATTTGAACAACTATGCAGATATATTAAATAGTTCACACAATAATACACAAAGAGAGACTTTCACTTCACGCATAGTTTGTGAATGAACCGACTTAGATGTTGCCTACTAGTTGCAGACGCGATCATGAGGCTGTTTTTGTGCCTAGTTTGAAGTAATCCATCACAGAACTGGAGAAAGTGCATTACTTCGTTCATTTTAATACAGCATAATAATAATGAAATCCAAAAATTATAGTATTATATTGAGAGTTAATTTTAAGCTATCTCGTGGCCCACCTGTAGGATCGCTGAGGCACAATCACGTCGATATTGTAGCAAACTGAAATTATGAATTTTGTGTATGAGCCTACAATCACCTGGTAACCCTCAATGAAAGGCTGCAGAATGGCTCTGAGGAAGACGATAGTTTCCTGACTGCCGTCTCTCACTCGGATCTCTGCATCAGAACGATCGATCACACCACACTGCTGTAGCAAACCACAGCCCTCCTCAAAGTCCTGAGACAGAAACACACATTGTTACAGACTGATGTCTTGTGTTCAGCAGCTTTGCGTACTGTATGTAGTCTGACTCACCTGAACAGCTTGACCAGGAATGAAGACAAACTCATTAGAAAAAAGCTCCAGGAGAAACTTAAAATGATGGAAGACATCATCTGCCAAATAAAGAAATCTACATTTTAATGTTTAAAGGCACAGTCTTGCTAAAAGTATCATGCAAAGGGGACCTATTGTGCCCCTCTTAGCACAAAAACGTAACATAAGTCTGATGTTCCTAGAGTGTGTATGTGACGTTTCAGCTTAAAATACCACACAAACATTGTTTTAAAACTCCTTGAAACTGACCCTTTCATGCTTTGATCAAAACTCTGACATTTTGGTGAATGTTGCTTTAAATTCAAATGAGATTGTGCTCTGTTTCAAAAGAGGGCGGAGCTACAAACGCTTACGTGTCAGTATAGTGGCAGATTCAAAACAGGACTGTAATGTTATCACTGTGGAAAACTAAAAATGTGAAGTGTCTCAGAAGAAGGCAGCGTTTATTTTTAAATCTTAAAACTCCACATTTATGATCCCACCTAGTGTTGGGGAATTTATTGTGTCTTGATGAATTTCTGGTGAATGTATTACTCTCATTTATATGCGTATTTGAGTGATTTTATTATTATTATCTATTGTATTATTACCCATACCTGTGGCATTATTATCAGGTATGTGTGATTTGGTAAATAAAAAATTAATTTTGTGTAAATGCAGTCAGAGATGAGAAGGTAAATTAGAAGAGCAGCATTAATGTCACAATGAGGGTAGATTTATGGAAGCAAGGCCATAAGGACACTTGCATTCTGTTTTGTAACTCATGATAAGGCACACCTGCATGTACGCCCACACTCATTTGTAATGACTTCTAAAAAAATATGAGTACCCATGAACTTCAGCTAAACTTACAGTTGACAGCTCAGTGGAAAGTGGACAAGATATATTGTTTTTTGGCTGAGTCATCGCTTTAGAAACAGGAAGGAAAGACCTTAATTGGACATGGGTAAGACTCCTGAAAGACCCTGAGACTTTATTGGTGGCGGTCACCTGAGAGATTTAAGATCCCATTAGCGGACAAGCTGATGGAGGTGTGTTATGTGTAAGTTTGGGTGGAGTATTAAGACACAGAAATACATTTAAACTGTGTGCAAACCTATGTTCGGCAGACACTCGAACTACCTGTCTTTGTTGTTACTGATGCTGCAACAATAAACTGCTTCGCCTAAAGACTTCGGAGATCTCAGACTTTGTCATTTTTTGAAAAGTTTGACTTAGAGACTTAAAATATTTTGCAGACCAGAATATTTTTTCCAAAACACTAGTTGCAGATATTATCTTTAACAGGTGAAAACTCTGATGGCTGATGGATGCTTCTCACTCAGGGCTGTTAATGCTAATGAGATCATCACTAATGGGCGGGGCTTTCCCCCCTCTGATGACACATAGAAAGGCAGAATGTCAATCAATCTGAAAAAAAAAAATGCTGAAGTCAGATATTCTGCTTTGAAAATGTGAGTTACGTGCCGAAACGTTCCTTGTTTTGGTCTCTATAACCAGCCCACTGCCATTTTAGCCAATTATATTACAGCACCCCTGGTTGCCTAGGTGGAAAACCGCAAATTTAATTCAATCATTCAGTAAGGCTCTCAAAGCATGTCAGTAACCAAAATGTGACCTCTGGTGGACAGGAGCAGACTGCGAAATGAGACGCAGATTCAGAGTTCCACATGAGGTGGTTACTAATTAGCAAATAATATAAATCTTACGGACATAAACATTAGGTGAGTAGCAGTGTTGGGAAGTAACTAGTTACATGTAACAGAGTTGTGTAATTTAATTAAAAAATAAAAGTAACAGTATTTTTTACAGTTACTGAGAAAAAATGTGTAACTAAATTAGTTACTTACGAAAATGTTAAAGATTACAAATGGGGTTACACATAAAAATGTTGAATAATCTGTTGCTTTGCCTGTTTTTGATATGCACGATGCCTTCTGCTTAGGCCATTAAATCGGTGCTTTTCTGAAGCTTTTAATTGGTTTTACGTTTTGATTGCGGCGCACCATGTTTACCAGTTATGTTAATCCTCTCTGCCGCTGAAAGCATTAGATCAGATGTAATCAGTTACCTTACTTTTATGAAGTAATTGAAAAGGTAAACTACTAGGGTAATTTGTAATCTGTAATCTATTACACTTCCAAAGTACATCCCCAACACTGGTGAGCAGGTTACATTGTAACCCCGTGTCTTAACAACATGCTACGTGACGAGATTTGCAGTGATAATCAATTTGGCTGTTTTGCACCAGAAGAAATACGACAGAAACATTTAAATACAGCCATTCAGAAGCACAGAATATACGTGCACTCACGAAATGGTAAAGTTTGTAATCTAATAAATACATTTTAAACTTTAACATTATTAAATGTGGATGCTGGATCACTGGTGTGTGTGAAGGTTTACACTGGGTCACAGTTCTGAAGTTCAATTTCAAATGGTTTAATTTCAAGATCTGAGGTGAACTATCTGCTGCTGCTTTCAGTAGTATGACAATAAACATCATGTAAAATGGCATTTAAACTCACATTATTAGCATTTAACACAGAATAAAGTGTACCTGAGGTGACCATTTTCTTTTTGTTCACCTGTGAGAAATAAAAGCCATTTCTAATATATTTGTTTGAGGTGTTGGTTTGGACAAAAACTCCTTTTAATATGCCATTGCTTTAATTTAGAACACAATTTATATAAGCCTTTAGGGTTGATCGTCAGACTCGCTCCTGTTGATCCTGAATCTGGCAACCTGTGTTTGCATTTGTTTTGGTCCATGAATGCAACACCTAGTTCAACCACTGGGTGTCAAACTTACATACTGCACATTTTAAGAAAAATCACTGTAGTTGACTTCCTGTCATGCTCTCATGATTCTCACCTGTCCTGTTGCTTACAGCTTTTGCCATAGCGACTGCTACCATGGCTGGCAGTGTGAACACATGTACTGCTTGATTCCTGTAGGAGGCGCACATGAGCACAGCAGCAGCACGTCTGAACACGCTCTCCTCTTGAGTGACAGGACCTGGACCCACCTCCTCCACTAAGAAGACACGCCCCCTCTCACAGCGCACTACTGAGTAGTGCAGGGTCAAGCTTGATGACATCACTTCAGAATCCGACAAGTGCTCTTAAAAAGCAAAGCAGAGGATGGTAAGTTTTTATATGTCGACTTATTATATTCATGTATGTTTGCATGTGTATGTATATACAGTTGAAGTCAAAATGATTCTCCCTCCTGTAAATTTTTGTTTCTTTTTCGGATATTTCCCAAATAATGTTTAAGACTAATGAGTTTTTCACAGTATTTCTTATAATATTTTTTCTTCTGGAGAAAGTCCTATTTGTTTTATTTTAGCAAGAATTAAAACCGTTTTTAATTTTTTAAAAAACATTTTAAGGCAATATTATTAGTCCCGTTAAGCAATATTATTATTATAATTGTCTATAGAACAAACCATCGTTATACAATGACTTGCCTAATTACCCTAACTTGCCTAATTCACCTACACTGTAATAAATTCCCAAAATTTCACAACATTGCTTTAATTTTAGACAGTAAATTACATTACTGACACTTTACAGGATTTAACTGTTAAATTTTACGTATTCAGAATTATATTGTGAAATAAGTAAGGCTGGCATCATGATTACAGCAAATTACTGTAAACATGGCTATATCTTTTGCACCTTAGTTATAAGAATTGAAACACCATTAATACTTTATTCAACATATACATCAATACACAATAACTTTTATGCTAGTAAAAAACACATCTGTTTAGCTGTGCCTTTACTGAATGAGCACTGTGCTGCATCCGACAGATTGCACGACAGATTGATCATGTTTTTCTCTTCTTCTTCATTCTTTTATATCACATTTTACCTGTTTTTATGTTTTGTTTTGACGCATTTTTATTATTTGTTTTTATTTTTATTTTACTTGTTTCTTTTATTCTTGTTTATGTAAAGCACTTTGATATGCCATTGTGTATGAAATGTGCTATATAAATAAACTTGCCTTGTACAGGCAGTTTTTTGATATTTAGAAATCTTTACAGAATTATTGTTTTTATGAAGTACCTCACAGTAATTTACTGTGAATTGACATACAGTACCTTACAGTGAAAGTAATGCAATTATTAGCCAGTAATTTACTGTAAATTTAAGATAAAATATTTTAGAGTGTGGTTAAGCCTTTAAATGTCACTTTAAGCTGAATACTAGTATCTTAAAAATTTCCAGTCAAATATTATGTATGGTCAATCATCGTAAAGATTAAATAAATCAGTTCTTAGTTAATGAGTTATTAAAACTATTATGCTTAGAAATGGGTTGAAAAAATATTTCAGTTAAACAGAAATTGTGAAAAAATATATGGGGGCCTAATAACAAAAAAATAATTAATTAATAATAATTAAACTAATAATAATTTGTTTTATTTTTAAAATTTCTGATAACATTTGTTCAAAATTTCAAATAAAAATACTGTAAATTATAGCTTTATTTATTCATTAAAGGGTCATGAAACCCCCCTCTTTTGGTTCAAGTCTACCTCAGAATTTTTTCAAAAAATGCTTCATTATGGGCGTGGAGCGCTGCTAAGAAAGAGAGAGGAGTGGGCGTGGCGAAAGAGGACAGTGAACAACTGTTGTCAGTCTGTTCACAAAATGAGACACACCATGAGGGGACGCATGATTTAATAGTTTACAAAGTTAAAATGCTAAGAAATAAACAGTAACAGTTTTCATATACACATCCACAACTTATATCATTATAAGGATAGCAGTGCAGCAGGTCTCTTGCCCGGTCTATTCCAACCATTAGCCCTGCTGGTAATCTGGAGACTTTAAACATAGGCGAACACTGTAGCACAGATATAGGTGATGTGTCTAAATGGGAACGAACTCAAAGTCTCCAACTTCGTACAGGTCTCTCGACAAAAATGCTTGCTGCACACAAATAGCTTTGCTGTATCGGCCCTGACAGCATCGTGGGGAAAAACATGCAACAAACCCCATGGATCATGGAAACAAACACAAGCAACCCTTCATAAATGGCTAAATACTGCGTGCCGCATGCGAACGCGGTCTCACCCAGTCATTCTCACAGTCTCACAGCATGGCTGGTCTGCCTTGCCTTCAGAAAGCACGTGCTCTCGTGAATAATTAAGAAGCAGGCTCTTCTCATACGATAAGAAAACTTTGCTATGAATAATAATGAGAAACCGATGCCTCATCACTCCGCTAGCAGATTAGCGATACGTCACCATATTGATCCTGCTCCAAAAATTATTTTAAACCTGTAAGCTGAAATTAACTGACAACCTTGCTGAAGGCTGGTTGGCTGGTTTTAGCTGGTCGACCAGCCTGGTTTTAGACAGGTTTTGGCCATTTCCAGGCTGGTTTCCAGCCATTTCCAGCGTGGTCTTAGCTGGTCAGGCTGGAAAATAACCAGCTAAAACCAGCTTGACCAGCCTGGTTTAAGCTCGACGCAGCTAGTTTTGGCTGGGCTTCCAGCCTGGCTAGGTTGGTCAATCTGGTTTTAGCTGGTCATCTTCCAGCCTGACCAGGCTGGAAAAGGCTGGAAACTAGCCTGGAAATGGCCAAAACCCCTCTAAAACCAGGCTGGTCGACCAGCTAAAAACCAGACAACCAGCCTAGGCTGGTTTAAGCTGTTTTTTTCAGTAGGGAAAAGCACAAAATTATCCAGTTTTCCCCACAATTAATGCACACAGGTGCTAAAGTTGTCTTAACTAATGCTCAACACACAAATCTGTTAACATCTCAAAAAAAAGTACTCGAGGTTGTCTTGAACCTTTTAAATTCAGGACACAGGTTTAAGAAAGTCCACTGTTTGGCCCATATTCAACAGTCGGTCTGTGTGGTTGTCATGGGAACAGCCCTGAATGAGGGGTTTTGTTGTGTTCAGTCCCCCTGATCCCTTTCACATGTTTGGATTCATTCCTAGAATTAAACAAAACTTCACAAGTGGATGGCAATCAGATTTAAAGAGCCTTGAAAAGAGCTCATAAATATTCTATCTGTGCAGAAGTACTCAGCTCAAACTATTGTGTTAGTGTTTTCTCTGTGGACTGCATCTGATCTAGAGTTTGTGGTGGAAAATAATTGGACTCATCCTTCAGTTTGTAAAGCCAGGAATTAACTGTGTCTGCAGTAATGCACTTATAGACAATTATTAATTATTAAGTAATGCACTGGGGTGGTACGGTGGTTAACACTGTCACCCAACAGCAAGAAGGTCGCTGGTTTTAGTCTGGGTTGGGTCAGTCGGCATTTCTGTGTGGAGTTTGCATGTTCTCCCCGTGTTCGCGTGGGTCAAAAGACATGAGCTAATAAGTTAATTAAATAAACTTGGGTCCCGTTTACATTAACACGTTTTCGTTTTAAAACACATACGTTTTTCTATGGTTCCGCCATCTGTCCACACTACGCCGGAGTTTTCGAGCCCCAAAAACGGAGCGTTTTGGGAACACTGAAGAGGTTGTTTTCATTCTAAAACGCTGCTGCTCCATGTAAGTGTGGATGGGGGAAAACGGAGACGGGGCTACAGACATTCTGATTGGGGGTTTTTCTCAATATTAAGTAGCCTACACACAGTTCTGTCTTGCATCCTCTCCTTGCAAGTTCAGACTTCGAGACTTCAAACTCTTGAGGATATGTCGGGTAAATCTTCAAAGGAGACAGTGTACTTTATAACCTCATTCGCATCACCCTGGCTACGCTGTTTCACTTTCTCAACAGTAAAACCAAGACATGATATAAGGAACTGCCTATTTTCATTTTGAAATTAACTTAACAGACAGCAGAAATGTTGAGGCGTCGTGTAGCTGCATATTTATTTAAGCGTTGTCTTCACTGGGGCGAGGCAGTGGCGCAGTAGGTAGTGCTGTCGCCTCACAGCAAGTAGGTCGCTGGGTCGCTGGTTCGAACCTCGGCTCAGTTGGCGTTTCTGTGTGGAGTTTGCATGTTCTCCCTGCTTTCGCGTGGGTTTCCTCCGGGTCCTCTGGTTTGCCCCACAGTCCAAAGACATGCGGTACAGGTTAATTGGGTAGGCTAAATTGTCCGTAACAGGGGTTTTCAAAGTGTGAGGCGCGCCTCCCCTGGGGGGCGCCAGAGCATGTCAGGGGAGGCGCGGGAAAAATATATTATATAATAAAAACATAATTATTAAGTTTAATTATTATATGTATTTTTATTATATTTAAACGTTTTAATTAAACAAAGCTAAAAAAAATAATACTTAAAAAATAAGAAAACCTTTTTTACCCAAAAGGCCATAGCTGTGAATTCGCTTCTGTTTGGCAAGTCCGCCAATACAGGTATATGCCTGCTAATACAATGGATCAGTTTCTGAGACCCCCGATTTAAAGCCTTCAAGTTCAGGGCTTAAACCCAAAAGACGACGATATGATGATCACTATTTGAGTTTAGGATTTACGTGGACAGGACCAGCTGATGAACCACGACCTTTATGTGTGGTTTGTCAAGATATTTTGGCTAATGACAGCATGAGACCTGCTAAACTTCGACTGTTTTGACTGGGATGGACAGTTCCTGGATCTGTTCTATTCATATTGAACAATCATCCTAGTTTTAAAAACGTAATATTAAAATACTTGTTATTACTCTGTAAATAATTGCACTTTCATGCAAATAATGATAAAAGTGAGTTAACAGTTTGACATCTGTCTGTGTCTTTATATATACTGTATATATATATATATATATATATATATATATATATATATATATATATATATATATATATATATGTGTGTGTGTGTGTGTGTGTGTGTGTGTGTGTGTGTGTGTGTGTGTGTGTGTGGAGGGGGCGCTAATAGATAAGTTGTGTCAAAAGGGAGGCCCACTGTCTTAGACTTTGAAAAACCCTGGTCCATAGTGTATGAGTGTGTGTGAGAATGTGTGTGTGTGGATGTTTCCCAGAGATGGGTTGCGGCTGGAAGGGCATCCGCTGCATAAAAACTTGCTGGATAAGTTGGCGGTTCATTCAGCTGTGGCAACCCCGGATTAATAAAGCCACTAAGCCGACAAGAAAATGAATGAATGAATGAATGAATGTCTTCACTGTATGCATATTTATAACAAATCGCAGCCTATAACATCACTGCCTCCTTTCATTATCATTGAAAATATTAAAAAAACATACCCTCTCTCTTGCTGAATATCAGTTTTAATAATCAATAATTGCCATTATAAAAGTATAACGTGTCAGGGTTCTGCCACTCTGGTCTTGTAAATTCTTGTTTTGGTGGCAGAGCTCGGACACTACCCATGTCTGGTCCTGTTTCTGTCTCTGTGCGCGCGCGCCATCGTGGGTGTACACAGACGATACCGCTTGTGCGCGCTCCCGCTTGATGCGGCCGCGCGCGCTCTGTGTCCCTCAGACGCGCGCGCTCTTGTACTCGTGTTTGTGTTTTCGTCTGTCAGCAGCGTGGTGTTTCATTCCCATTGTCTCAGTCTAGTTGATTTCGGTTTTGGTCGGCGCTGGGATGAAGCATGCACGCTGCGTGTGTGAGCGCACGGTGAGTGTTTTCATTCATCGTGTGCTCATGTTTTGCGTCTGTTGTCAAAGCACGTGGCTCGGTGTTTACATTGTGGTCACATGCTTTTGTCGTGTGCTTCAGTGTTGTGCTTGTCTTGTCATGAACATGCGGTTAATGAGTTCTCTCATTGGCTGCATGTTCTTGTCCTGTTTTATGTGAGCGCATGGCTTGTGTTGTCTCTCTGTGTCATGCGCTCTCCCGTCTATTGTCTAGTCCCACCCTCCTTGTTAACTCATTATTAGTTTGTCATGTTCACCTGTGTGTCAATTTACTTTTGCTTTATAATCCCCTTATGTTTTTAGTCCTGTGCCAGTTCGTCGACGATAGTTCCCTGTCCTGTTGTGTCCAGCCCTGTCTTGTCCTGCCAGTCCTGTCAAGTTTGTTTCTGCCTTTTTATTCATGTTTTCCCCTTCGGGGTAGTTTTTTTTGCCTTTTATTTTTATTTGTATTTTATAATAAATAATCCTACATTTTTCTGCAATTGGGTCTTCGCTCTTTTTTTTTCCCCTCACCGACCGTGACATAACGTACATTAAGTTTATGCAATATGGGAAATAAAGGCGAGCAATCAGTCAAAGTGCAGAATCAGTGTCCGCGGTTACGTTAATTAATTATTAACTTATCTTTGCGCTCAGACAAAACAGGTTACCTGAGAGCAAGTAATAGATTCAAAAGACCAAAGTCGGGAATATGTTGTTAGTTATAGACGAGATAAATAAATTCACGTTTAATAAATATAGTGAGATTAGATCCAGCGATAGATCCTTGATGAACAGTCTGACGTGCACAGCTCTCATATGGGTAGATGTGCTCAAAGCACACTGCAGGTCATGCCAGTGTGTGTGTGTGGTCACGTGATGTGCGTTTTCAGCAGTGTAATGTAGACGCCGAGTTGTTCAGAAACACTAATGTGGAGGCAGATCATTCAACGCCGTTTTAAAACTAAAATGTATTAGTGTAAACGGGGCCTAAATTGGTCGTAGTGAATGAGAGTGTATGGGTGTTTCCCTTACTGGGTTGCAGCTGGAAGGGCATCCGCTGTGTAAAACATATGCCAGAATAGTTGGCGGTTCATTCCGCTGTGGCGACCCCTGATAAATAAGGGACTAAGCTGAAGAAGTATAAATGAATGAATAAACAATTTCAAGGCTTAGACAACAAACAAACTATTATGTTTAGAAGCATGTAGGAAAAAATCTTAAACAGAAATTAGAGAAAAAATACACAGGGGGGCTAATAATTCTGACTTCAACTGTATATCCTGCACTAAACTAGTCATATTATATGTAGCATTATGTAATCTGATACAGGGCTTATTTATGGAAAGGCATATCTGCATGCGCTCTTACTGGGCCATCTGACACGGGCTCCAAACCGCAGGGAGATTCTCCTCAGCCACAGGGTTTTCTGGGTCAGCAGATCCAAATCAATGCCCTGGAGGTTCTGGAGGAGGATCACAGCCATCAGGTTCCAGATGCTCAGCATCGCGTTTCTCTCCTGCAAACGGATGATCATGTGGGCAAGACCGGACACAAGGTCCTGCGTCTCCTTATTGGGCTTCATGGGAAGATCTCTGTTAGTGAGACACAATCAGAAAGAGTCTGCTGTAATACGAGCTAGTGATGGGTTGTTCTTGAATCAGGGTTTTTGCAGATATCATAATGTCAAATTTAAGACTTTTTAAGACCCTTTTAAGACCATTAAGTATTAAATTTATGACCTATATCACAATATCAAAAACACGCATACACATAGAGACAAAATGCTAAATCACAAAATTAGTGGTAAAATAATTGTATTCAAATTGAACAGTACTAAAGACAGGTTAGATGTCACCTGGGACTCCACTTTTGCCATGGTGGTTTTTTTTTGTTTGTTTGTTGTTGCTCTGCACAAGACTTTTGGCCAGCGGAGAAATTAAAATGGTCGTGCCCAACTGAGTCTGGTTCCCTCAAGGTTTTTTTTCTTCACTCCCATCAGGTGAAGTTTTTTTCCCTCTCCGCTGTCACCACTGCCTCGCATGGTTCAGGATTGGTAGAGCTACGCATCGATGAATTTGCTCTTCAGTGTTTGAACTCTCAGTAATGATTAAATCACACTGAACTGAGCTAAACTGAACTGAACTGAACATAAAACACTAAAACCTGAACCACACTGTTCCAGTTACTATGACCATTTATGTGAAGCTGCTTTGACACAATCTACATTGTAAAAGCGCTATACAAATAAAGCTGAATTGAATTGAATTGAAAGTTTTAACAAACATTTCCCTCAGGTTTTTCCAAACCTTTGCAAAAACCTTCTTCCTTTCCTACTGCTGTTGCAATTTCTAGCCAAGATTTATTAGTCATCTGGTACTCCCTATGATCACGCATGGACGAATCGTTAATATGTCTGTACAGTCGCACCTGTTTCAGACAAAAACTCTTCAAAGTGTTTCATATTTAACTCAAATCAAACGCGGCACGAACTGTTCACTTGAGTCTCAAAACATATCATGAGCTCCGCCAGCCGAAATCAAAGCGAACCTCCGCAAACACAGCAAAGATGTCACGCGCGCACTCAGGCTAGTGCATGCCGGTCTTGTTTGTAGTTGTAATACCATACATTACAATTGGACCAGTGAAATAAAGAACTACAACCCCACGAAAACATCTAAAATGAGCATAAGGTGTAGTGTTACATGGACATCGGAAAAATAAGACCTGTGCAAAATATTTAAGACATCGAACAGCGATTTTAAAGCTTTTTTTAGGCCTTAAATTTCAATTTTTAAAATTCAGACTTTTTAAGACCCCGCGGAAACCCTGTTGAATGATTTGTTCATTTTGATCAAATCTTTTATGTGACTCGGAAAGATGAGTCCTTTCAGGGATTAGTTCCTTTTTAGAGTCTTCCATCGGGTTTGAGTCGTTCATTCATCACGTGAAAAGCTGCTTTTATTCTAGCCGAAATAAACCAAATAAGACTTTATTTAATAAGAAAATAAGAAAAAAATATTACAGGAAATACTGTGAAAATTTTTTTGCTTTGTTAAACATCATTTGGGAAATATTTTTTTTTAAAAAAGTATAAAAACAATTCTGTGTGTGTGTGTGTACACGTGTTTTTGTGACATATCAAGACACAAATCTGCATAATGACATGTGTATGACACAGGTATTACAAAAAAGAGGTGAAATATGAGGACATTGGTGACGTCCTCGTTTCTTAAAAAGCTTATAAATCCTACAGAAAGTTTAATCAGAGAGTAAAGCTGCACACAGTCTCCTGTGATGGTTGGGTTTAGGGGTGGGGTGGGGTGAGGGAAATATAATATATGGTTTGGACAGTATAAAATGAATGGAAACCTATGTAATGTACCCACTTTTCACAAAAACAAACATGTGTGTGTATGTATGTGTGTTACCTGGGTACTAGATTGTACTGTCTGAGGTTTATCTTTCCTTTCAGCAGATCTCTCACAGACAGCGGCTGGCCGAAACACACATGCATGCAGCCGTAATCGTCATTCAGCACCGTCCTGGCCTTCAGCAAACCCTGCAGATCCACAGCAAGAGCTCAGCACAAGGTTTACTGCTTCACACGCTCAAACACTTGGTTTTATCAGCCTGTACCCCTGTGGTCTCTCTGGGTTTGGGCACCCCGAGCAGCTCATGAGCCAGAAGGGACTCCTCCAGCACACGCTCATAGCTGATGCTGATGGGAACCAGGCTGATGTCAAACACCTCTCCTTTAAAAAACGGCTCCAACACCATGTGCATCATTCCTGTTAGGATACAGACACCATCTGAGGACAGAGCGCATGCAGAACTAAGCATTTCCGTACATAATTTAAAAAAAAATCTTACCTAGTTTTGGTGTGAGAGATTTCAGCGTTCTACTTCGTAATCCTTCAACGTAAAACTCTAACGGAGCATAACCCGTCTGCATAAAAACACCAAACGGTGAGTATCAGCGCTGTATTTGTATTTTTTTATTTGCTATGTTTTAAGGAATATAACATTAAGAGCTTCAATTTTATGTTTTTTTTTTGAGGTTTTTAGTAAAAAAAATAAAAATATTTTGCATAAGGACATAATCCACTTTGACTTCAGACTTTATCTCTATCAGATGCATTACATTGAACAAAGATAATATATTACACAGCAAAACCAATTATAACATTGATAATAACAATAAATACTTCTTGAGAAGTAAATCAGTTCATTAGAATGATTATTGAAGGATCATGTGACAGACTGGAGAGATGATGCTGAACATTCCTATATGAGGAGGCTGCAGACCTGGAGCCAGACAGATGTAAGGCTTAGGCCAAGTAGGTATCAATGCAGCCTGGAGACCTTCAAGTTGGAGGGATTACATCATCACACGTAGGATTGGTTTAAGGGTTGGTGTATGTAGACATTAATAAAACACAACAGGTTACTATGAGGTAGGGTTTAAGTTTGGGGTAGGTGTAGACATTCATAAAACTCAATAGGTTGGACGTAGTGTCATGTACAAGACATTAAAGGAAATGAAAACTCCAGCAGGTTTGTACAGCCCACTTGGAGCACAACTCCCACCCACTTGGAGCTGACCAGCCTATTCGGAGCTGAATCCCACCTCCATTTATACCCTTCTCCAGGCAGTTTCAAAGGACAGGTTTACACTTGTGTTGTTCCTGGTGTGTCCAGTAGGGGGAGACAAATATACAGCCAAATAATACATTTGAATAAAATGCGAAGTTAACACTGGAGCTGGAAATTAATACTGAACAATATGTTTTGACTTTCAAAGTTTTCCATGTTTCCTGTGACGACTGGGTTTAGAAGTAGGGGTGGGTTAGGGCCATATAGTATGTGATTAAGACATGATGAATTAAAACACTCCCATTTTCCCCAGGTATCTCCTGCATTTCAGACCCATCTCCCGCCATCCTCCCGTTTTGTCATTTCTCCAGGAAAACTTCCGTAATTTCACCCCGACCCAGTCCTCAGCTTATTGGTACAGTCTGTAACACCCCCGGTCAGCAACTTTGGTATAGTGTCCGATCACAGCGTGCACTAAAAATAATAAAGCCTGCACTAAATTCTTACTCTCACAGTTACTAACACCACAGCACAGCTACTAACCCGGTTAAGCTGTGTTATTCAGACAAACACACATCGCACATCTTTCTGTGTTTATTGTATCCATCAATTAATACAAGAATTTCTTCTCTTTAATGAGTAGGATATAAAAAAAATTCAAGTTTAATGTTTTGATAACTTTGTGTTTATTCACAGCTCGCGATGCAGATGTGTGCGTCGTCTGTTATTAGAGACTGACTGTAATTTAATGTACTATAAAGATGTAAATTATAATTTCATTTTCATAGGACAGTTATAGATGCATTAGTTGGAGAATTTTAAAGCAGTTTAACGATTTAAATGCTTTTTACTGGATATTACGTTGTTTAATGCAACTACGCATGACTTTACAGAGAGCTTACGACCTACTAACTACGGTTTGCACTAAGAACATGCGATGCAACCGAAGTGAGAACACATTTAATTACAAACTAGCTAGTACTTACTAAGCTTCTAGTGTGGACTTTACGAATAGCTAGTGCAACCCCACCCAGGTCTGCAGCCTCGCCTTTGCATCATAGGATTAAATGGCTTTTTAAAATATGCTCAACAGAAAACAGCAGTATTAAACAGAAATAATATTTCACCATACTGCTGCTTCACAGTACTTTTAAACAAATAAATTCAGCCTTGGTGAGCAGAAGCTGAAAGCAAAATATTATATTTTTATTCTTATTCAAATATTTCCTAAGTAATGTAACAGAGCAAGAACATTTTACACAGTATTTCCTATAATTTATTTAATTCCTTACTTTAGTTTGGCTGGAATAAAAGCCGTTTTAAATTTTTTTTAATAATATGTAAGCTTAATATTATTAGCCTCTTAAGGTCCTGTTTCACAGTTCATCAAGGATCCACTGGATTGCATCTCAAATGAAACAGGACCTTGAGGGGGCTAATAATATTGCGCTTACATATTATTAAAAAATAAAAATAAAAACTGCTTTTATTCCAGCCAAACTAAAATAAGAAATACAACAATATTATAGGATATACTGTGTCAAACGTGTTTAATTTAATAATTTAATTAATCTCATCTCTATCTAATGGTCTTTTGAATCAATTACTTGTTCTCAGGTAACGTGTTTTGGCTGAGCGCAAAGAAAAGTTAAATATATATATATATATATATATATATTACTTTATGTAACCCCGGACACTATTCTGCATATTGACTGATTACGTGCCTTTATTTTGTATATTGTATAAACTTATTGTGCGTTATACTTTTATAATGGCCATTATTGATTATTAAACTGATTTTCAGCAAAGGAGAACGGGTGTGTTTCATATTTTTCCAAAAAATTAAATAAAAGGAGGCAGTGATGTTGTAGACTCCATTTTGTTATAAATATGCATACAGTGAAGATGAAGCTCAAATAAATATGTAGCTACACGACGCCTCAACATTTCTGCTGTCTGTTAAATTAATATCAAAATGAAAATGGGCAGTTTCTTATATCATGTTTTCATTTTATTGTTTAGATAGTAGCCAGGGTGATGCAAATGTTGTTATACAGTACACTGATTGTACCCGACGTGTCCTTGGGAGTTTGTTTTCCATATCAAACTTGCGAAGTCTAAACTTAGGGAAAAGGTGCAAGACTGAACTTTGTGCACTTACTATTGAGAAAAAAATAAATAAATCAGAGAGGTGAATGTCTGCAGCCAGGCCTCTGTTTTCAGATGTCTCTATTTTCCCCCATCCACACTGACACAGAGCAGCAGTGTTTTAAAACCAAATCCTCTTCAACATTTCCACAACGCTTCGTTTTCAGGGCTCGAAATCTTCGGGGCAGTGTGGACGGAGGGCGTAACTGTAGCAAAACTTATGCTTTTGAAATGCTTACCTGAAAGATTGTTTATGTCCATACTTACCTTATACTTACCTTCAATATAGTTTAATCCAAACTGGGCGGAGTCACTCACTATAAATAGAGTCACTTGTGCTCAGTTCAGGGTGGGAGTCGTAGGAGATAGAAGGTGTGAGTAGTGGCGAATGGTTGGTTTGATAATTCTGGATAGAAAATATTTTGTATATAATTATTTGGTTACTTTATTGTCTTTATTTGTTTGTTTTGTTGTTTGTGTATTTTTGTATATATATATATATATATATATAAAATTTATTTATTTTTTTGTCTACTTTATTTTTGGGATTTTTGGATTGGACACTTTTGCACTGTAAATAAACGCACCTTGCACCATAGTGCTACGTCGACTGAGCCATCATTTATTTTTTTCTTGTTTCACACACACCCTAAAAACGCCTCTGTGTGACACAACTAAAACGTATTAGTGTAAACGGGGCCTAAGAGATTATTTCTTTTGATTGGCTACAGAACAAACCACTGTTTTCAAACCACTTGCTTAATTAACCTAGTTACGCCTTTAAATTACACTTTAAGCTGGATATAAGCATATTGTAAAATAACTAGTTAAATATTATGTACTGTCATCAAGACACTGTTTATAAGTGTGTTAAAAAATGTATCTGTGAAACAGCTATTGGGAAATGCTTGGGGGGTGGGGGTGACAATTTCAAATTTTAAGTCAATCATTTTGACTTAAACTCTGTATATATTTTGCAAACGGCATTCTTTGAATAGTTATTTTATAGGAAAATAATTTCTAATAATAAATCATGCACTAAATTCTTACCCGCACAATGGTTCTGACATATTCAGACAGCACTGCCCAGTACAGCTTATCAGAGCCGATGGCCCGGCGTATGAAGAAAGCTCCCGACCGCCGAAAGATCTCACCAATCAGCTTCATCCCCATCAGAGCTGTAGAAGAAATAAAGATGAACAGATTTGGAAAGAGGTGAGTAAAGATACGATTTACAACCACAGCCTGAATTAAGGTTTACAATCCATGTTTATTTGTGCACAAAGCAAATATACTGTATATCTGTTTTGATATGACACAATGATGGGATGTCATCCATAAAGTCTGTGGTTTTATTACTAAAGCTAAGATTTTAAGGGCATCTATTTTAACCCTTTTACAAGATGTAAGATAAGCCGTTGGTGTCTCCAAAATGTGTCTGTAAAGTTTCAGCTCAAAGTACCCATCAGATTATTTATTATAGCCTCCAGAATCTGCCCATTTTGGTGTCTGATTACAGTGTAGCTGTAACCTGTGTAACTTTCTGAAATGATGAATCACACACAAATGTCGTTTGCAGTGCACAGACACACCATACCTGTCAACCCTCCCTGGGATTCACCCGTATTTTACAATTCTATCCCGCTATCATCCCGTAAAAAGATTTTCCCGTATTTCTCTCGTATGTTCAGTCTTTCTAAGAATAATGGCAGTAAACATTAAAGAGGCAAACCTTCCTATATGAAACCCATACCACCGAACCACCCGGGGCCGCACAATGCTCTTAAATGTGAGTCTGTTCTGTGCTTTCATTTTATTAAGGCATGAAAACACTTTGAAACTAATATAAAAACAGCGGGATTCCCTTTCATTACAGGTGCTGTCGGCCCTCGTATGCAATCTTCCAAACAGTCATATAGCGGTGCATGACTGTCAGATAACAACCTCAATACTGATAAATTGACGCTGTTTCCCAAACGGATTTTGTACACGCTGGTACACATGGGTTTTGGGTGCATGTTAAACAGACACATAATTAATAATAATTGGGGGGATATGGGGGGATATCCCTTATTATGATGGGCATATCCATTCTTTTCGCATCCCATTTTTGACAGGTATGGCTATTACTTACACCTTGCGGCTGTGGTGATTATAGCAGTTAAGAATTACATAGCGATTTTACTAGGGATGGGAAGATTAACCGATATGTATCGATACACGGTCATGCGCGTGCACGATGCGAGTGCATCGGTTGAGCAGCAGAGGATGAATGAAATTTTGGAAGCAAATCGAGATGCATCGGTTTTTGCGAGATGCATCGATTTTTCCGAGATACAGCTTATATTTTTAATATAGAATGTATTTTTTATTTATTAACAAGTGTTGTCAACCTGTTTTTGTCGCATAATTTAATCGACCTACATAAAGTAAGCCTTAGCAACGGATTTGCGGATGTGCACACACTACAACTCAGTGTATCAGGTGTGCGGATGAAGCTAGTGGAGCGCCCTCAGAAAGCGCGAGAAGCAAAACAAACATTTTATTCCCCACTGAGTTTTAAATCTAAAGTATGGCAACATTATGGATATAAGGATGGACGACATGACAGGACAGATGCAATTTGCAAAATGTGCCGCGCATCTGTAAAATACGCGGGCAGTTTGACTAATCTGATATCTCACTTGAAGCGGCGCCACGGTGTTGTTGTGAAAGCATCTTCCAGTGTTTCTGCATCCCCGGCTTTCGTACTGCTTCAACCAGCTCCAAAAGTGGTGAGAAAAGCATTGCAAGTTTTTTTTCCATGCGCAACAGTTCTGCTCGCTCTACGCCAATAACGAATGCTATTGCATTGTTCATCTGCAAAGATATTCAGCCTAGTGTCACGGAGAACGAAGGTTTTAAACACCTCCTCCTGTTAATTTTTATTTAATAATAATAATAATAATATTAATAATAATAATGATAAAAATAATGGGTGTCACGGTGGCACAGTGGGTAGTTTGACCACCTCACAGCAAGAAGATTGCTGGTTTGTTATATTTTTATTAGCCTGTTGTTTACAGTGACAGTGATGTTTCAAAGCAGCATAACACTGCTAGTTCACCACCTTAAGTTTTGAATAATCAGTGGCACAATATATCTTTGTAAAACTTGTTTTCATAGTTGAAAAGTTAAATCACAATTCTTGTTGTGCAATGCTAAATTTATTTATGTTGAAAGAGTGCAAATATATACATACTTTAATATATATTGCACTTATACATTCTGTTTATCTTGAAAATACTTAAATAATATGTGCTATATGTTCTAAAATGGCCCTCTACTGTAAACTGACACTCTGGCTCTGAGAGAAGAGCCAGTTTGTAAAAAAAGTCTTGGTTTTGCTTGGTTAATAAATAATCAAACTCATTCAATGGCACAGCATCCTCTTTCACATCATCTCATAAACTTGATCTAATTAGTTAGTGCTGAAATATCGCATCGTATCGTGATATGGTTGTGAATCGTATCGTGTTGCATCGCAATATGTCACAAATGTATCGCTAATATATCGGATCGTATTCTTTGAATCGAGATGCGTATCGGATCGGCATTATAGCTTAGATGCCCAACCCTAGATTTTACTGTCTTTTCTACATACATGCTCTGTTTTTAAAACATTTTAAACCTATAAAAACCACAGCAAGTTGGAACAGACAATCGAATCCCAGTTTATTTGCAAAAAATGTTCTGTGGACATGTGTATATATGTTATTATAGAAACATGGTGCCTGTCAATCAATTCAGTGAGCAGAGAAGACTGCACTCCGTCACGTTTCAGTGGGCCTTTAAATCACTGGGATTTGAGTCCTATTTTAACGTCAGGAAATTTTTAAAAAAGAGAGTTGTTGGGTTTATATCACTGAAATATGACTGTGGACACACTATACCTACACACAGTTCCGTCCAAACAGTGTCCAAAAGTTGATTTCCATCATAGGTGCCCTTTAATGTAATCTGTGCAAATATGATTGTTTTCTTAGGCCTACGCTGGAAGTGTTCTGTTGATTCTGCTAAACTAGAATTACTGGATCTAAAACTGAAACTGAATATGTAAAAACAGGATAGAAATGTGGTCACAAAAAAGTAAACTAAATAATATAAGCTAACCTAAAACAAAACCATCAAATAAGAAGAGAACTAAATAAATTTTATTAAAGCATTCAAAGTGACATTTAATAAAAGCGAAATAAATAAAAATACAAAAATGCAGTATAATAACCTTTGTTCATTGTGATTATTTGATACACTTTCAAAATGAAAAAGCACATGACGTGACTGGGATTGATGACTTTAGATACTTGCGAATTCCAGCTGCAATGACCGGGATGGAGAGGTCATAGGTGAACATGATGTAGGACAGAACCAGGAAGTCCACGTAGCTCCTGTGATTGGGCATCAGGATGACGGGATACTCCTGAATGGCCTGCTGGAGCTAAATAATGAACACAATTTCAATTTTGTTTTATAGGGGTAGTTAAAGCAAAAATTAAAATCCTTGCATCATTTACTTATACACTCCACTTGTTCCAAACTGGTTTGACTTTCGGCAACACTTTATTTTGATGGTCCCTATTGCACATTTTGTTGACTAAAAGTTGCATTGCAACTACATGCCAATTACTTCTCATTTGAGTATTAGTAGGCTGTCTGCTTAATATCTGCTGATATGCTCCTTTAACAGACTTTTAACTGAATAGAAGAAACTTTGCAAGTACATGTCAACTTACACTAACCCCAACCTAACAGTCTACTTATAATCTAATGAGAATTAGTTGGCATGTAGATGCAATGTAACTTAGGCTGCTTTCACACCTGTGGATCGATTCTTTTGTTTCAAAACAGGGATTAAAATTGTTACAATGTTGCTCTTTGTTCTTGGTGTAGTTTGCTTTCAAACGGCAAAGTTTCTGAATGGACAAAAAGAGCTAAAACAAGACAAGTGCAAGTAAACTCTCCTCACATTGGTCAGCGTTTCAGGGTTTATTTTGCAGAGTCCCGCTCAGCTGTCATGCGTCTTTATTTTAATTTATGATGATGAGCAATAAAGAAATAAGCGAAAAGCTGCATTTTCATTTTGAATGGTGACACCCACAGACCAAGGTTATTATAGTTAAGGAAAACGAACGAAAAAGTGCAAACTAAATTGTTAAATAATTGTCGTTAACTGAAAAAAATAAAATAAAACAAGAGTTTAAAAAAAAATTGAACTTAAACTGTATTGTGTACATACAAAACTAACTGAAACTAACTAAAATTAAAGCAAAAACCTCCTTCGTTTTCGTATTTGTAAATGTATTTAATACATAATCTTACTGTAAGCCGTTTAGAAGTAAATATAATTCGCGCTGCAAGTGTTTGACCCTTTTGCACCGCACCGCTGAGTCTGTAGTCCTGCTGCTGCCATTGGCCAGATCGAGCCGGTTCTCCTCCCGTCATCCTCACTGTTGCTCCCGCGACAAAAACAACAAGTGACATGACAGCAGCACGGTGAGCATTAAATACAGACACTTAAAACTATTAGTTTAACACATATTATGTGCCCAATATTGGGTTTTATTTCTGTATCGCGATCGCGAACAAATCTTTTTAATTGGATCTTCTAAGTGAACCGGTTGAACTAGTTCACCAAATCGAACTGAATCATCAACTAAACTAAAACTAAGTCATTTCAAAATATAGAAACTAATAAAAACTAGTAAATCTGCCTCTAAAAACTAATTAAAATGAACTGAATTTGAAATCAAAAAGTCAAAATGAAATAGAAACTAAAACTAATGAAAAATCTAAAACTATATTAACCTTGCCACAGACATCGTCACCAAGTGTAAATCAGAGGTAAGACTTCCTCATACATTACAGTTGGCTTATGCATTATAGGCTTTTACATGAAACGCACATTTACCGGTAGAATGACCTCCAGACCTACTCATAATTCTTTCTTCATATACAGTATATGCCTATGACATATCCATGATACACTGTGATACAGCCGGGCTCGGATCATATCGCTTTCTCACTATAATCGATCAGCTCCTGAGTTCGTTTCAATTGAGCCGAGACCACCTCAGTCAGGCGATCTCAGACCGATTGATTTAGCGTGGATCCAAGCGCAATTACTTTATTCATATATGCCAAACAAACTGCACTAACTGGGCAAACGAGACCAAAAGTCTAGAAATACATTATGGGCGTACTCACACTATGCTATGCGTACCGTACCCATGCCCATTTCCCGGATCATTTGAGAAGTGTGAGTGCGCTGAATCGGGCTCACTTGGGCTTTGATGCAGTACGCTTGTGTGTGAGTCAAAAAGCCAAAGCCTGATTGTGAAGTAAATGTGGGCCGTCGGGGGAGACGGGAGGGGGAACAAGCGTGCTTTGGCCTGGTTCGAGGCAATTGTACATAGTGTGAGTGTGCCTTAAAGGGACCATCAAAATAAAGCGATACCTGACTTTCATTCCTTTGTTGAACCCAAAGTAAGATATTCTGAAGAATGTAAGAAACCTGTAACCATTGACTTCTATTGTATTTTTTGTTCTTACTAAGGTTGCTTCTGAAATTGCATACTTCACTACTGTATAGTGTGCTAAACACACAGTGTGTGAGCCGAATATTCATTCATTCATTCATTTTCTTCTCAACTTAGTCCCTTTATTAATCCGGGGTCGCCACAGCGGAATAAACTGCCAACTTATCCAGCATATGTTGTACACAGCGGATGCCCTTCCAGCTGCAACTCATCTCTGGGAAACATCCATACACACTCATTCACACTCATACACTACGGACAATTTAGTTTACCCAATTCACCTATATCGCATGCGTTTGGACTGTGGGGTAATCCGGCGCACCCGGAACACACGCGAACACAGGGAGAACATGCAAACTCCACCAAACTCCACACAGAAATGCCAACTGACCCAGCCGAGGCTCAAACCAATGACCTTCTTGCTGTGAGGCAAATGTGCCACCCACTGCGCCACCGCATTGCTCCACGCAAACAATTTAATCTTATTACTATTCAGATTAAGACAAATAATTAGACTACTGATGATGTCCATGTAAATGTAGTCATAGTATGCAAAATAAGCATCGTAAGATTTGATTTCACACACAGACTTTGAATGAGAATAAATGAAAGCACTAACTTACCCATGCGAGTCCATCCTCGTTCACATGTATAGCGCTGAACAGTCTCTTGAAAACTTTGCTCAGCGCGAAGCCCAGCAGGCGGATGAAACCCAGCTGAAGGTTTTGACTCATCTCGTCTAATAATGCAGACGCTTCCTCTAGAAGAGCCTCACGCGGTTCATCACACTCAACCATGATCTGTGTATGAGTGAGTGATAACTCTTATAACATCTTCCTCTGGAAAAGCATTAAATAAATGAACCATATGGACCCTTTTCACAAGTTATGATGCGTTTACCATCGTAAATCCCTAAAGTTTTTAATATTTAGATTTTTTTAAAAACGTATGAAGTTTTTTTTTTATCTACACTACCTGATAAAAGTCTTATCATCGATCTCAACTGTAAAAGCAACAAATAATAACTTGACTTCTAGTTGATTATTTAGAAAAGTGTCAGAAGGTCGATTTTTCAGATGAATCATCTGCTGAACTGCATCCAAATCATCACAACTACTGCAGAAGACCTACTGGAACCCGCATGGACCCAAGATTCTCACAGAAATCAGTCAAGTTTAGTGGTTTGGGGTTATATACAGTATGGGGGCGTGCGAGAGATCAGCAGAGTGGACGGCAACATCAACAGCCTGAGACATTTGTGCTGCCCATTACATTACAAACCACAGGAGAGGGCAAATTCTTCAGCAGGATAGTGCTCCTTCTCGTACTTCAGCCTCCACATCAAGGATCCCGAAAGCAAAAAAGGTCAAGGTGCTCCAGGATTGGCCAGCCCAGTCACCAGACATGAACATTATTGAGCATGTCTGGCGTAAAATGAAGGAGGAGGCATTGAAGATGAATCCAAAGAATCCTGATGAACTCTGGGAGTCCTGCAAGAACGCTTTCTTTGCCATTCCAGATGACTTTATTAATCAGTGATTTGAGTCAGAGATGTGTGGATGCAGTCCTCCAAGCTCATGATGGAGTCAGACACAATATTCATTCTGTTTCCACTGCAGCTTGACTTTATATTCTATACTGGACATTATTTCTGTTCAGTGACAAGACTTTTGTTTAAGCAAAGTCAGACCTTACTGTCCTAATTAAATCATTAAAAATCAAGGCATGATCATATTTTATTGTGTTAAAATAAGCGTAATCTAGAGGATTTTGCCTTTCATATAAGCCACTTCTGAAACCAAATGGTCAACCAGAAGTCAAGTTATTATTTGTTGTTCCTAAAACTTGTATAAGTAGTGTATATATCATCTTTGCATCAAATGACATTGCATCATCGTTTATGTATGGTGTTTGTAATTCAGCGAATACGGAGGCAGGACAGTAAATTTGACATTATTCTCTCTTCTGGCTGCCGTAATCAGTCTCACACTATTTTTTTCTTTTTTCTGAAAGTCTTAATAACCCCATCGTGGAGTTTTTCTCAAATTATTTAAGCAAATAGGATTGTAAAAAAAATATATATATATTTATATTTGATGTCGTTTCCCATTCATTGCGCTCTAAGTTTACCAACTATGACGCTTTCTGCTA
Source organism: Danio rerio (assembly GCF_052040795.2). Lineage (NCBI taxonomy): Eukaryota > Metazoa > Chordata > Actinopteri > Cypriniformes > Danionidae > Danio > Danio rerio. Next base: position 51,102,461 of record NC_141040.1, on the reverse strand, counting down.
CGGAGAAACTTGGGAATGTGAAAACGGTCCATAGAGCGTTTTTCAGCCTCAGACCTCCTGTATGACGTAGTTCAGATACTGTGACTCCAGCACCGTCCTGTTGAGAGTGGCAACTGAAATGGGCGTGGCTCCACGATATGGCTGAGGGTTGAAGGTTCGAAGAGCGTGGCATATGTCACTGCTCCGCCTCCTCTCCTCCAGAATGTCAAAGAAGCCATCAGGTGCATCAGCATTCTGATGTAGACAATATTACAGTTTTAATTAAAAGGTAATCTACATACAGCCACATTATATATATACACACACACACACACACACATATATATATATATATATATATATATATATATATATATATATGTGTGTGTGGCATATATATATATATATATATATATATATATATATATATATATATATATATATATATATATATATATATATATATTTAGTTGCAATGAACTTTTTTTTTAAAGTAAACTTTATTTAACCAAAAATATTTTAGAGATTACCTATTTTAGAGATTACCTAAATGACATTTATATACAATGAAGTCAGAATTATTAGCCCTCCTAAACTTTTAGTCCCACTATTTGTTCCCAATTTTATTTCTTTTATCTTTGGCATGATGACAGTAAAAAATAATTTACTAGATGCTTTTCAAGATACTAGTATTCAGCTTAAAGTGACATTTAATCAGGTTTAACCAGGTTAATTATGTTATCTAGGCAAGTTAGGGTAATTAGACAAGTCATTGTATAATGATGGTTTGTTTTGGAGACAATCAAAATGAAATATTGCTTAGGGGGGCTAATAATATTAAACTAAAAATGTTTTTAAAAAAATTTAAATCTGCTTTTATTCTAGCCAAAATAAATCAAATAAGACTTTCCCCAAAATAAAAAATATATATTATATAAATACTGTGAAAAATTCCTTGTCCTGTAAAACATGGAAAATTTGGAAAATATTGAAAAAGCAAACAAAAATGTATAAACCTTAATAGGTAAATAAATTACTTTAACTTCCTACCAAATTACAATAGGAATTCTAAAATAACCAGCAACAGATTCACCTGAATGATAAAACGGTATAATTTCAGTACAGAAAGGTGATTCTTAGGTAAAGTAACAATAAATTCGATGTTTGTTTCTGTTTTGTTGCTAATTTTCCGTGTTTTTCAAACAAAGCAAGCGAAACAAAAAGTGAAACAAAGCTCTTCTCGTAACAATTCATACCACAAAGCTTCAAGATTAGATGCTCATTATAAAGTCAATCCCGAAAATGCATTACACACTTCATAGTTTATAACTGTGTCGCGTCGTGTTTTGATAATCTGCAGATACAGTATTCTACATTGCGCCTACCTCGCGAATAAATAATCAAAGATAAGTTAACTTAACAACAGACAGATCATGTTCATACCAGCGGCTCCATGTCCCACGCAGAAGCAGGTGTTTCTTCTCCCCCTCCTCAAATGTGACGTCCGAGAAAATGAACCGACCGACCGACACACGGACAGAGGCGCGCGAACCAATGAGCGCGCGCACCGCGGGCACGCCTCCGTCGCGTGACCGGTTACCCCCAATAATCTCCCATCTTCAAGCAATCCGTGTCAAGGATTATCAATCGCTTTTAAGCAGAGTGTGGATTGCTCAATATTATGTTAAACATTACAATTTACATGATAAGCAGATGGTAATGTATCGAACTAAAAAGTATTGATGATGTGCTTAATTATTGATGAGCATGAAAACTATAACTTGTGGCAGAACATAGATGTCAATAGTGATACAGACTTACTGTCTGAGTTTCAGGCATTGTTGGGCAAAGTTACTTCTAAAAGTAATGTATTAAAGTTTTAAGTCACTTAAAAAAAGTAACTAAATGTGTTATTTTATTACACTTTAATGAAGTTAAGTAATAAAGTATTGTGAAAGTATTTGTTATGTTATCCCCCCCCCCCCCCCCCCTTTTTTTTTTTTTAAGATTAAGATTTAGGAATTTTTATAATGCTTTTTTTTTTTTTTTACCCAACATTGATTACAGGTATAAAAGATGAAGTGAAGCATCCGATCATAATGACACAGTATGTTTGTTGACAGGTTTATTGAACAGAAAAACACAAGGATTTCCTTTCAAACATGATTCTGATCTACCAGCTCTTTCACTGAAAGAATATCAGAAAATTCAGACATTTATTTAACTAGTGACTAAAGATAATATTAAATAAAATTGCATAATGCTAAACCGAGTCTATCTCAGACATGTAAATCATCAAAGCTCATTCAAATTGAGAATAACCCCAAACAGAGTTATGATTATCAAACAATGATAGCAAATCTTTCTTCTGTAACACATAAAGTGCAGGTCAAAAAACATGACGGCAGGAATATCAGGCTTGATGTGACCTTTTAAATAATCAGAAACAAATAATGCTACTTATACTGAAAAACAAAGTACAAGCGTTCACTAATATTCAACTGTTAAAAACAAAAGCAACCCAGCTGGCACACAGTGTCAGAAGACGTTAATATTAGGTTAGATTTAAGTCGTGATGTCAGGTGACCAAAATACAATGTCTAGCCAGCATCTGAGGATGACATTATTTTGATGTCCAATAATGACGTTAATTTTAGGTTGTGTTGAAAAGTGACCAAAATCCAACGTCAAGCCAACATCTTAAACCAGTGGTTCCCAAGCTTTTCAGCTCACGACCCCCCCAAATAATAATACCATTGACTCGCGACCCCCGATATTCTCTGAGGTGGTTATAAATATACAAACCTTGCACACAGTGACGCACACATAAAAATAGGCCCAAGTCTAATCAACGTTTCATTTTGTAGACCGCCACTCAGAGACAATCCGTCATGTTCAGTTGTGACCCGTGTTTTTTTTTTATGTATGTGAGTGCCATAAAGTTTAACCCAGTGTCGAAAAATCAATGTGCTGTGTCTTTAATAAACACAATCACCCCAGGGGTTGCAAAAAAATTGAAAGGCTGATGGCTTTTTTTTTTTTTTTGCGTAACTATGAACTACAATTTTTTCTTCTTCTGTAGGTTATGGATAAACTATTATAAATCTGCTGTAATAGTTTAATAAAATTAATTAGATTTTTGAAAATTACTAAGTGACCTCCCCAGGGGGTCCTGACCCCCACTTTAAGAACCATTGTCTTAACCAAATCATACTGACGTCAAATACTGACATTTGTCAGGTATGGCAACCAAAATCCAACATCTAGTAGATGTCAGAGTGGTAACGTCCACATAACGTCAAGCTGTTACATCATTAGATGTTGTAAAGTGACCAAAATCCAACATCTGATAGACGTCATAGTGATAACGTCCACAGAACATCAAGCCAACATCTTAAACCAACATCATATTGATTTCAAATACTGACATTTATTCATTAGGTATGACAACCAAAATTTGTCTGATAGACGTCGTAATGGTAACGTCCACACAACATCAAGCTGTAACATCATTAGACGTTGATATTTGGTTGATTTTAGGTTGTGTTGGAAATTGACCAAAATCCAACGTCAAGCCAACATCTTAAACCAACATCATATTGACATCAAATACTGACATTTATTCATCAGGTATGGCAATTAAAATCTGTTTGATAAAGAACATAGTGGTAACGTCCACACAACATCAAGCTGTAACATCATTAGACGTTGATAATTGGTTGTTTTTAGGTTGCGTTGGAAAGTGACCAAAATCCAACGTCTGTCTGATGTCAACCCGATTTTCCTTTTCACCCAAAATTCTACATCCCCACGATCTGACGCCATTTTGATGTCCTGTGCCTGTTGGGAATGTACCATTATTTATACTTTCACCTACACTCAAAAAAATAAGACTGTTTTAGAATGAGCTGAAACAACACAATTCTTGAGATTAGTTTTGGGAAAACTTAATAGTTTCATGTTCAATCTACTTAAATCAACTTAAATTAACTGATTTGTGTTTGGGGACACATGATTGAATTGTGTGGAATCCTGCATGTTTGTGCACTTCTCACAAAATAAATGCCTTATTCTAAATCAGAGGTGCTCAAACTTGGTCCTGGAGGGCCGGTGTCCTGCAGATTTTAGCTCCAACTTTCCTCAACACACCTGCACGGATGTTTCTAGAAAGCTTAGTAAGACCTTGATTAGCTGGTTCAGGTGTGTTTGATTAGGGTTGGAGCTAAAATATGCAGGAGACCGGCCCTCCAGGACCGAGTTTGGGCTCCCTTGCTCTAAATAATGATTTAATGCACAAAAACGAAAACCATTCATGATTTTTGGACTATAAATGTACTGTGTTTTTAACCTTCTGTAATGCAAATATATATTTATGAGATTAAAAAAAGGTGTTTGACTGTAGGAAAAATTCACAATTAAAAACAACATCTCTTCTGTTTGCAAAACATTGACTTTGAGGTGAAATATGACCTGGCCGTGACAAATAATCTGTAATGTAACATTTAGATCACATTGAAAAAATACATTTGCATTTATCTATTTTGATACAATGGATTGTTTTTGCAGTAAATTAGTATACAGTACTATCTGTCACCATCTCTGTACCTTCTATTCCCCTTACCAACCAGCAGAGGTCATCACCACCAGTCGTTTACTGAACTCCAAATCTTCAATCCCGCTCTGGGGCTGATTGCCCAGCACCTGATGGCATATGATACCAACATATATACACTGGCTGCGTCCCAAATGGCACACTATCCACTATGCACTCATGCACTATGTACTTATGCACTTACACACTCAACAGGATAGTATATGTATGTAGTGGCGTCCCAAATGGCACACTAAGGCTGCGTCCGAAACCGCCTACTACTCAGTAGGTACTGCATTTGAATTTAAAGGTACAGCTCGGCCGTTAGAAAAGTACGTTCTATACAGTATGAATGTGAAAAGTATGAATGGAATTCGGACGTACTACATCCGCCATTTTGTCATGGTCACCTGACCTACCTGCATCAGTTGCGTCGCCTCACTTCCATTCATGAATTCTCTCACGGGGCATTATGGGATAGCGCAGCGTGCATGGGATGCGCACTTCAGAATCTCGCCGGAAGTAGTAAGTCATCCGGGTACTTCTCGCCTACTGATTTTCGAATTCTAAGACATACTACTCGGCTCGCATACTGATTTTAGCGTACTATATAGTATGGAAGTATGCGGTTTCGGACGCAGCCTAATGTTTTTTTACTAAGCGGAAATTCAAACCGTTTCTCTGATGACGTTTGACAGTTGCCAAATCAGTAAAAGAAACGACAGAATTATCAAATAATACCTGCCGTGAGTATTGCCACATTCACCATCGGGAGGCGTTATAATCACTCTCATAGGAGAATTTTGCTTTCACCATCCAAAATAAATAAAAGTTATTCAATATGTGCTTCCGATAGCTTCGCCCCTTCCGCTACGTAAGCAAACCTGCGGTCATTGAGTGCGTGAAGTGTCCATCATTACACACTTCATTTTAGCGGCTGAATGAGTGCATCATCCGGGTAATTAAAGTGCACTTATTATTTTTAGAGTTTTCAGTGTGAACACACTACTTACACTATTTATACTACAAAATGGCGTAGAATAGTGCATAAGTATGCGATTTGGGACGCAGCTACAGACTCCTACCGCAGTTCTTTGCGAAGTCTTGTTTTGCCAAGCAGACATATGAGCGTTTGATATATATCTCTCTAGACTGTTTTCCTGGTTGCCGACTTGTTTGCCAATTGTAATTGTTCTCTGTCTTCCTCAAACCCAGCCTGTGTACTCATGTATGATTCTTTGCTGTAGTATATTTTAATGCAAGCTGAGATTGCATCTCTCACTAATGCAATGTCAGACACAGTGCACTCAATGGAGCTAGTGATGTCACTGTGAGGGGTAGGGTTAGGTGAGCACATTAAAAAGCTTTGGATGCAGCTTTGATTCCATTGCACCAGGTCTGCATCCAGGCCCCTATCGCCAGCCCCTCGCCTGGATTCTTATATATGAAAACTCTGTGTGCCCTGACCATTGCTCTGTTTGACAACACCTGCTTTAAAGGCCAGTTATCCGTTTCAGTGAGTGTTACATTGTCCCTCTGACTTGCATTGCAAATGGATCCACAAACTTCCTCACACTAACAGAAGCTTGTTGATCACCGCAATTCAAAATATATCCACTATTAATGAGCTAATTTGTACAAATCTACTAACAATATGCTATAAATAACAAAAATGTCTATTAATACTATTAAAGTAAGTGCTGTAATTTCTGAGGTCCAGAGCCACACATAAAAATGTGTGCATTTCCGTATATATCTGGACTGATTTCAGGATGTTCACTTTTTCTGACTATTCGGGTATATGCACAGCTAGTGTTTTCAGCCAGTGATAAACCTAAGGTGAAAGGTTTATGTAACGGTTTTCAATTTCATAAGCTTGCTTTTACAGCATTGATGTTGTAATGTATTCAAAATACAATCAGTTAAATAGACTCAAGCATTCTGTTAGTTGTTCAAGCGCAAAACGAGACGAAAGACTGTTTGCACCGTCAGTAGCTTGAACGCAGAAACTCCATTTAAAATACTGGGGTAAACTAAATGTCAGTATTTTAAAGACATGGCATGGAAAAATGGAATGTAATGCTGTGCTTCTTGTCTGGTCTGAGACCCACTTTATATCATATATCAATCAGGCAGTGAAAATCATTAAGTTGTAAAGAAATCATATCTTAAGTGTGGCGCTTTGGCATAAAAGTAAATGCTTAGGCTGGCTGACTGAAAACTAAAAGTCTGTGTGCATATACCCCATTGTCTTTCAGTGTCTATCAAGTGTTGTTGATGGTGTTTGCTATCTGCCCGTCCAGCAGAGGGAGCTGTTCTCTCCAGAAGGTGAACTGGCTGAAGGTGTCGCTGCAGGGGAAATCAGATGAGCTGCTGCGCTTCAGGAGCGGGAACACGTGATCCACAACCTCACCCAGACGCACATACCTGTACAGGTGAACAAATGAGGACACTGTCATATATAGGGTCAGCCTTAAAGAGAATTTATTTACACAAACACACTCAGTTCACACTCAACTGAGGTAGCGCTAGGTGTGCTAACAGTAGGAATGTAGTATGCTTTGTCACTGTGTGTCACTTAAGTGCTCTCACTCATTCTGAAGTATTAGAATGTCTTATTGTTTCAATGTTTTATTTGTACTAAGCATTTCAAAAATAAGTTTTCACACCTTCTGTGCAAGGTAAACTATTCCAGAAAAAAACTGTAACATTAAAGGCTAGAGGTTTTACCATGAAGAATTTAAGACGTGGACAACTGCACTGTAATTAGATGTGTAAAATCATTGTTATAAATATTGCAAGGTCAATTTAATACTAGCCCAGGGCACCATCAACTGTTCAAACCTTGCTTAAAGCACCATCTGCTTTTTAAAACTAGCTTAGAGATCTTTCTGCTGTTTAAAACTATCCTAGAGTGCCATCTGCTGTTCAAAATTAGCATAAAACATGCCATCAGCTGTTAAAACTAGCCTCTGCTGTTCAAAACTACCCTAAAGTCGCATCTGGTATTCAAATCTAGCCTAGCCCTAGAGGGCATTAGTTGTTTAAAACTAGCCTAGAACAGCATTAGCTATTCAAGACTAACCTAGAGTGCCATCTGTTGTTCAAAACTAGCCTAAAACACCATCTGCTGTTCAAAACTAGCCCAGAGCACCGTCTGCTGTTCAAAACTAGCCTAGAGCACCATCCGCTGTTCAAAACTATCCTAGAGCTCCATCTGCTGTTCAAGACTAGCTCAAAGCATCGTCTGATGTTCAAAACTAGCCTAGAGCACCATCCGCTGTTCAAAACTAGCCTAGAGCTCCATCTGCTGTTCAAGACTAGCTCAAAGCATCGTCTGATGTTCAAACTAGCCTAGAGCACCATCCGCTGTTCAAAACTAGCCTAGAGCACCGTTTGCTGTTCAAGACTAGCCTAGAGCTCCATCTGCTGTTCAAAACTAGCCCAGAGCACTGTCTGATGTTCAAAACTAGCCTAGAGCACCATCCGCTGTTCAAAACTAGCCTAGAGCACCATCCACTGTTCAAAACTAGCCTAGAGCACCATCCGCTGTTCAAAACTAGCCTAGAGCATCATCCGCTGTTCAAAACTAGCCTAGAGCACCGTCTGCTGTTCAAGACTAGCCTAGAGCTCCATCTGCTGTTCAAAACTAGCCCAGAGCACTGTCTGATGTTCCAAACTAGCCTAGAGCACCATCCGCTGTTCAAAACTAGCCTAGAGCACCATCCACTGTTCAAAACTAGCCTAGAGCACCATCCGCTGTTCAAAACTAGCCTAGAGCACCATCTGCTGTTCAAAACTAGCCCAGAGCACTGTCTGGTGTTCAAAACTAGCCTAGAGCACCATCCGCTGTTCAAAACTAGCCTAGAGCACCATCCGCTGTTCAAAACTAGCCTAGAGCACCATCCGCTGTTCAAAACTAGCCTAGAGCACCATCCGCTGTTCAAAACTAGCCTAGAGCACTGTGTGATGTTCAAAACTAGCTTAGAGCTCCATCAACTGTTCAAGACTAGCCTAGAGCACTGTCTGCTGTTCAAAACTAGCCTAGAGCTCCATCAACTGTTCAAGACTAGCCTAGAGCACTGTCTGCTGTTCAAAACTAGCCCAGAGCACTGTCTGATGTTCAAAACTAGCCTAGAGCACAATCTGCTGTTCAAAACTAGCCCAGAGCACTGTCTGATGTTCAAAACTAGCCTAGAGCACCATCCGCTGTTCAAAACTAGCCTAGAGCACCATCCGCTGTTCAAAACTAGCCTAGAGCACTGTGTGATGTTCAAAACTAGCCTAGAGCTCCATCAACTGTTCAAGACTAGCCTAGAGCACTGTCTGCTGTTCAAAACTAGCCTAGAGCTCCATCAACTGTTCAAGACTAGCCTAGAGCACTGTCTGTTGTTCAAAACTAGCCCAGAGCACTGTCTGATGTTCAAAACTAGCCTAGAGCACAATCTGCTGTTCAAAACTAGCCTAGAGCACAATCCGCTGATCAAAACTAGCCTAGAGCTCCATCTGCTGTTCAAGACTAGCCTAGAGCTCTATCTGCTGTTCAAAACTAGCCTAGAGCACAGTCTGCTGTTCAAAACTAGCCTAGAGCTCCATCTGCTGTTCAAAACTAGCTCAAAGCATCGTCTGATGTTCAAAACTAGTCTAGAGCACCGTCTGCTGTTCAAGACTAGCCTAGAGCTCCATCTGCTGTTCAAAACTAGCTAAAAGCACTGTCTGATGTTCAAAACTAGCCTGGAGTTCCGTTATCTGTTTAAGACTAGACTAGAGCGGCATAAGCTGTTCAAGACTCGCTTAGAGCAATATCTGCTGTTCAAAACTAGCCCAGAGCACCATCCCCTGTTCACAACTTCCTACTGGTCAGTAGTTTAAAAACTCACGATGAGATGTTGGTCTTGGCATGTTCCTGGATCAGTTCTCCTTTGGGATTGACAGTGAAGATTCTGTTTAAGGGGACACCAACCTCCTTATAGGAAAACACATCCTACAGACACACCAAACAGTCAGATTACAAAACCACACAGGCATCTTCATTATCTATGCAAACTATTATGACTGATTAGTTAGCTGGTTTTTATTTTTACTGACTAATAATGATATTCTCTGAGTGTTCACTTACGGTGTCTCTGTTCCCGAACGCTGCGTAAAAGGGCTCAGTGTTTGGGAGGAACAGATTCCTAATGTCTGTCAAACATGCCACCTTAAACTTCTCTGGCCTCTTCTCAATCACCTCCCTGCAAAAAAACAGCGCTAAAAACTGAGCCACCATGTCGCCCAACATGTCATGTTTAATTTCCTATTTCTTTGTAAATATTTATTACTTGCAATAGTCATTTCAGAGTGAACCGATTTGTTTTTCAGCATATTTATCTGTTTATTCACCTGTGCAGTGCTGAAAACAGGCTGCTGGGACTCAGTAAAACAGGTCCCTGTGGTAACATGGTTCCTCTCTCATTGACCCAGTGCAGATAACCTCGAGTCATGTCTGCCATACCGATAGCCCTCGCAGAACAGTACAGAAACTTATAGCCATTCCTGTGAAACACAAACATAGCAGTCCACTCTTCATCCTCCTTACGGATCAGAGAATCAGAGAAAATGCATGTGTCCACTCTTACTGGCTGACGTTATGATACAGATGTGCGATGCCCTGATGGGTCCAGTCTTTACCCAGTGTGGGCAGAATGTGGCCCAGTTTATCTGACCTGCAATAGAAGAACATTAATGTTATACATATGACAGAATGTTCCTTTTTGGGTGAACTATCCCTTTAAGACTTGTATACTGATGTGAACACCATGAAAACTTTCAATTTGACTTCAGGTGGACTTTAAGTGTCTGATTATGTTTACTCTTATGCACCTGGTGATTGTGCCGTCGATGTCTGATATGATGATTTTGTCATCCCAGTTCCACAGGTAGATGGTTCCCTCACAGCGGCATGTGCCCTGATACTGAGTCGTCACGCTAAACACCACGTCATTAGCACCGTCCTTTAGTTGCAGACTGACCTACAGCACACAATAACACACAATCAGACACAGAACACACTGATACAAACTGTGCTTTTCAAGAGTTCACACTTAGCTCATGACTTTCGAAAGCTCATTTGGCATGCTGTCCCGGGAGAGCGCCCTGAGCTCAAGGCAATCCTCGAGTCCAGGGCTCCCTCCCTTTGTGGGGCGAAGGGAGATTAAGCTCAGGGCGATTTTAAAACTCCCCCGCAGCTAGCCGAGGGGAATTTCCTGAGAGTGAGATGACTAGGAAAAGAGACTTAGGTTTAAGAGGTCTATGATGAAGAGAAAAATTATTTATTTATTTATTTATTTATTTATTATTTTTCTTTTTTTTTCTGCGTGCTAGCGCCAAGCAGAGATACCAGAAGCTCAGTAGGGAGCCGGAGCTATTGGTATTGCTGCTGGGCCGCCGAGCTACCTATTTTGGATAAAGGTGGAAGAGGGGGGATTCTTCAAGACGAAGATAGTTGTAAGTGGAAAAGAAGGAGATATACAGTATATAGGAACTAGGGATCCTTGATTGAAGGATCGTGATTAACTAATATGAGCTGGTTTAATCATGAGTACGTACTCCTCTCAAAATTAGTTTAATAAATTAAACTTCACTTTGTTAAATATAGTTGAAACCAGAAGTTTACATATACTCTTAAAAAAGGAACATAACCATTTTTTTAAAAAAAATGTCTGATGGTAAATCATACTCAGCGGCGCAACTGCACATTTACTGAGGGGTATGCGATTTCAAGTTTTGCGCCCCCCTTAACCCCCCCCCCCCCTTTTTTTTTTATCATCAACATGTCAAAGTTCTGAATGCAACTGAAATTATATGAAATAGTAAAAGTATAATTACACTAATGTAAAGTCACAAAGAATTACATCTCATCCCAACCCAAATTTCTTCTTAGTTCTGTTTTCCGCACCAAATGATTATAGCACCTTGACATGTCTTGTTTTTGTACTTTTTGTACATTTGTCAAAACAAAATGATAGATTTAGGAGGCTAAAAAACTTAAAATGTAATCACTTCTCACATGCATATGTGAGGGGTGTAAGGTCTGTCTTCGCATGAACAATTGACTGAAACTGCAAATCCAAAAGGTTACCAAAATGCCTAATGTATCAATATGATATTTAATACATTTATAAAAACATGTATATGGTATAAAAATGGATCTTTATAGGATTAGTAAACATCTCAGTTCCAAAAAATGTGAAAATTCTGAATATTTGTTCATGTGTCAGTTTAAACCAGGGTTAAGAATCATTATAATCAAATATATAAAATTTATATAGGGGAATTTTTTAATCAAAATATTATTTTTCTATTTTGTCTGAAACATATTCAGTAGGCCCACACGGAATCTGCGTGCGCAGAAATCAGCAGTTTTCTACAGATTTTTAGCCCATCATTGAGTCTATGTATTTAATTGTGTAAATGTGTGTACATTTATATTTACTCAGTTTTTAAATTCATTTCACTAATATTATTGTAATATAATAATAGTAATATTAAAATGTTCATATGATTTATTTACAGTTGGTAAAGTAGTATTTTCTGCCTTTTAGTAGAAACACTAAAAGATATATGAGAGACTTGCTTTGTTTACCAAATAAGTGGATCTAATTTGATTTGCATTGTAAATATTAAATAAAATTGAAGATATAATTTTTATTCCATATATATATATATATATATATATATATATATATATATATATATATATATATATATATATATATATATATATATAGTTTTTATCTGTTTTTAGTTATGATAATCCTAAAGTCATTCCGCAGATTTTTTACAAAAGTCCCAGCAGAAATAGCAAAAATATTTTAGCAGATTCTGTCTGGCCATAATATTTTTTAAACACACATTTTGTTATTACTTTTATAATTATATTACTCTAAGTTACTCTTATAACTTTTGAGCTCAACTGTAAGTATGATTTGACAGTTTATTTTGATAAAACTTTTACACAAACTTTAACTTTACTTTAAATGTGTGACTGCATGTTATTGTTTTAAATTAATTTGAATTAAAACGTGTGTGCCAACGAATGCAATTCATACCAATAAACCCTCCCGTTTTTGCAAAAGGAATTCTACCATATTTTACCATTCTATCTGCTCTTCTGTGTGTGTATTTCCCGTATTTCTCCCACATTTGTAATGTTTCTATGAAAAGTGAAAGTAGCAGCTACACAGAGTCGATCTCATGTGATATAATTGCAAGAACTGTTTAAGAGAATTAAGCTTTCACATTATTTTGGATTGACAGCACGATGAAATTGATGTAAAAACGGCCGCATTCACGTCTTTTCCAGTAAAGCTTTATGCGTCTATTGCCGCCCTTATGCAGCCTCTGAATCAGTATAACGGTGCTGAGTGACGGACGCGCTCCATAGTGATAAAGACGGCTTCTTTACACGCGATTTGAAGATGCGTGAAAGCGCATACTTTGAGATTCGAGTGTGTGAACAGACAAACACACTTAATAATATGTAAACATGTTTTGTTTGTTTTAAATACAACTAATATTATGTTAAATTAGCATAAACAAAACTAATTGTCATTGCATTTATGTTAAGTAAAAGCCCATGCAGAGACTGAGTGGGGATAATGAATAATTTATTATATGGCAGCCCGTCACTCCCAAAAACATTAGAAGTTGATTAAAAGTATGGTAATAATAGTGTGGGTTAAGCTTACCAATCCCTTATCATCCATTTTGTCATGGCAGTTTTCATTTTAAGGCATTGTTTGTTCTCTTTTTGTTTTCTATTTTGCGCTCCACGTCTCTTTACTCTTCTCTCCGTTTTGAACATGTGACTGTAACCGAGCAACGGATCAATCAAAAGGTCAACGAAGAGGGAGGAGTGGTATAATTTTGTATTCAATTAAATACAATTGTATATTCATATAAAATGCAGGATAAACATTTTTTTCAACAAAAAATATGTATTTATTTTGTTTAATATGTATAATAACATGCATAATTTCAAAAATAGTTTTGGCACAATGGCGCCCCCCCATGTGTGGCGCCCCTATGCACCGCATACACTGCATACCCCCTTTTTGCGCCACTGATCATACTAAACGTTTACTATTTTAGGTCCGTTAGGATTACCTGAATTATTTATATTTGCTAAATGCCAGAATAATAAGAGAATCTTTTTAGAGAATTTTTCATAATTTCTAGACAGTCCAAAGTTTACACACATTTTCTTGGTATTTTTTTAGCTTTGCTTTTAAACTGTTTAACTTTGGTCAAATGTTTTGGGTGTCCTTCCACAAGCTTCTCACAATAGTTTGAAGGAATTTTGGCCCATTCCTCCTGACAGAATTGGTGTAACCGAGTCAGATTTGTTGGCTGTCTTGCACGCACAAGCTTTTTCAACTCTCCCCACAAATTTTCAGTAGGATTGAGATCAGGGCTTTGTGATGGCCACTCCAAAATCTTCACTCTGTTGTTCTTATAGCACATTTTACTTTTTTGGCAGTATGCTTAGGGTCATGGTCTGTTTAAAAGATCCATTTGTGGCCAAGTTTTAATTTTCCGGGCCGATATCTTGAGATGTTGCTTCAGTATTTCTACAGAATATTCTTTCTTCATGATGCCATCTATGCTGTGAAGTGGACCAGTTCCACCTGCAGCATAACAGCCCTACAACATGATGCTGCCGCCCCCATACTTCACAGTTGGGATGGTGTTCCTAGTCTTGTAAGCTTTCCCCTTTGTTCTCCAAATGTAACACTGGTCATTATGGCCAAACAGTTCAATCTTAGTTCCATCAGACCACAGGACATGTCTCCAAAAATTTGTCTTTTTCCCAGTGCAATTTAGCAAATTGTAATCTGGCTTTTTTGTTGATTCTGCCTTGTTGATTTTCCCATGTTGTCACAAAAGGAAGCAGTGTGTTTGAGGTTTTCCTTAAATACTTTTCCAAAGTTGTGCCTCCAGTTAACTCAAATGTTGTCAATTAGCCAATCAGAAGCTTCTAAAACCTTGACACCATCTGAGCTTTTTCAGCTCAGATGGTGTCTGATCTAATCTAATAAGAATAATCTTATTTTATGTAAACTTGACTTTCAAGTTATTGCAATTTCTCTAAAAATATCTCTCTCATTATTTTGCTATTAAGCAGAACAGAAACACATCTGTTAATCCTAACTTACCTAAAAGAGAAAAAGTTTAGTCACATTAACGTCTGGCTTTTTTAAAAATGGTTATGTGCTTTTTCATGCTGTGTTTGTAAACTTCTGGTTTCAACTGTAGATGCAAGGCTTACAGTCATTTGAAATGTGTGGCAACGCAATTCGCTTAATACTCTGCAGCTATTTTGGGGGTTTCCGCCTGGATTTTCCTACCCAAATTGAAAAGCTTCCCATATACATATACAGAGGTGTAACTCCAAAATCAACTGATATCATTTCACAAGTTTGTTTTAAAAGTTGTCTGTGTTCTAATGAAGTCAGTCACTAAAAAAGTGGTGTTTTTTGATGTTTTTTTTTTATAAATGCAATTTTGGAAGTGTATAACCCTGTGTGCTTCAGCCCCCTGTAGACAATCGTGTTTGTTTTTATGTCAGCAAACAAAGAAAAAAAGACATTTGACTCCTAATCTATGCCAGAGTTATTCTACACCAGCAGAAGGGAGGTGTAATACTGTTATTTTATATAATTTCTGCCTAATTAATTTTTAAGTCTCCCCATATCTCCATACAGTGGCATAAAACTCATTAAACAGAAAGTGTCACTGAACAGAAAAACCTTTGAAATTACGTAACATACTGCTGAACGTGATAAATATGATTGTATATGTTTTATGCCTATGTTTGAGCCACCTAAATACTAGGCTCTTAAAAAACACCTGTCCAACTGCTTGTTAACGCAAATTTCTAATCAGCCAATCAAACGGCAGCAACTCAATGCATTTAGGCATGTATGATCAAGACGATCTGCTGCAGTTTAAACCGAGCATCAGAATGGGGAAGAAAGTTGATTTAAGTCACTTTGTACGTGGCCTGGTTGTTGGTGCCAGACGGGCTGGTCTGAGTATTTCAGAAACTGCTGAAATTTTCTTGGCACATTTTGGTCCCATTAGTACCAATTGAGCATCGCATCAACGTCACAGCCTGAGTGTTGTTGTTGACCATGTCCATCCTTTTATCGCCACAGAGTACCCATCATCTGATTGCTACCTCAAGCAGGATAACACACCATGTCATAAAGCGTGAATCATCTCAGACTGGTTTCTTCAACATGACGATATTCACTGTACTCAAATGGCCTCCACAGTCACCAGATCTAAATCCAATAGAGCACCTTTGGGATGTGGTGGAATGAGAGATTCGCATCATGGATGTGCAGCTGACAAATCTGCAGCAACTGCATGATGTTATCATGTCAATATAGATCATAATCTCTGAGTAATATTTCCAGTATCTTGTTGAATCTATGCCATGAAGAATTAAGGCAGTTCTGAAGGCAAAAGGGGGTCCAAACCGGTACTAGGTGTACCTAATAAAGTGACCGGTGAATGTATGTGTGTTTATTTAGATATCACTATTCAAAAATCTGAGAGTTTAAAAAAATGTAAAAGTGCAGTGTATATTAATAATCAGAAATAAAGGTTTGATATATTTACAGTTGGTTATTGGCTATTGTCAAAACTATACCCGTGCAACATAAAAATGGTTTTGTGGCCCAGGGTCACATTTTTCACCTGAGGTCTATTTATAATGTTAGTTTAAGGTTTTTTTTAAAATCAGTACACTCACAAGTTGTTCAGAAGAGAGGCGGAGAGTTTTCTGATAGGTCACGCCGCCTCCTAAAGGGGCGGAGTCTATGGTCACAGGGGCAGGTGTTTGTTTAGCAGATAAATCTTCATCACTAGAGGAGGACTCTTCTTTTCTCCTGTAAACAAGCATTCAGTCAAAGTTAAGAAGGATTACAGACTATAATTTACAATAATTTAATGCATAATTGGGACAACACGGTGGCTCAGTGGTTAGCACTGTTGCCTCACAGCAAAAAGGTTGCTGGTTCAAGTTTCGGCTGGGTCAGTTAGCATTTCTGTGTGGAGTTTGCATGTTCTCCGCGATTTAGCATGGGTTTCCTCCGGGTTTCGGTTTCCCCTACAGTCCAAACACATGCGCTATAGGTGTATTGAATAAACTTAATTGGCTGTAGGGTTTGAGAGTGAATGAGTGTGTATGGATGTTTTCCAGTGCTGGGTTGCAGCTAGAAGAGCATTCATTGTGTAAAACATATGCTGGAATAGTTAGCGACTCATTCCGCTGTGGCAACCTCTGATGAATAAAGGGACTAAGCTGTAGGAAAATAAATGATACATAATTGAGATCTGAACCTATTTTTGATGTTCTCGTCTCCTGCAGCACAGGCTGACCCTCCTGAGCTTGAATCCTGCAAACAGAATGAACTTTAAATTAGAAAACCTCACGGTCAAAAATCATCCAGTGCGTAATTTAAAACCAACGTTATGATGATGTGAACAAGTTTAAGTACCTGCTTGGAACTGCTTGTTCTTCCTCGCCATGAAAACCACCATCTTCCTCGGTTTCTAGGCATCTTTTCCTTCGTAAGTCTCTCTACGGTGGCCTGTGAGGGACATGCGCAGAGGTGTAATGCTTAAAAAATGAAAAACTATTAAATGAACTCAGTAGGAATCGAAGACATGCTGGACTTTCATGCATTAAGAAGGACTTAGAAACTAGTGCTACGAACTGAAGAAGCAACGAAATGAAACATGCGGCAAAAGACAAACTCCAGCACGGAACACACAGGACTGAACCCCGAAAACTGAAACACACACAGAGGGGAGTGATGGGACAAGAGAACAGATGGAAAAATGGGATAACAGGTTAAATTACATATGTGACGCTGGACCACAAAAGTAGTCTGTTTTTTATTCAAACCAGTTGAAACCAGTGGAAAAAAACACTGTTATACAGCATTACAAATGATTTTTCTTTTATGCCAATAAACAAATATCAAACAATATAATCTTCTACGAAGACATTTTGTAAATCCCCTAGCGTAAATATGCATGATTAGTAAAATGCATTGCTAAGAACTTAATTCCTTTAAATTTAAACACTATTAAAGTATTTTGAATTCAAACACTGTTCAGTGTTTTTCTCTCAGATACCAAAATTTCAAATATTGTATCTCCAAATAATGTCTTATCCTAACAAAGTATACATCAATGGACAATTGATTTATTCAGTCTTATTTAATCTCGGGTGGCAAGGAGGCTCAGTTGTTAGCACTGTCCCCTCACAGCAAGAAGGTCGCTGGTTCTAGTCGCGGCTGGGATTTCTTTGTGGAGTTTGCATGTTCTCCCCGTGTTGATGTGAGTTTCCTCTGGGTGCTCCGGTTTCACCCACAGTTCAAAGACATACGCTATTGGTGAATTGAATAAACTGAATTGGCCGTAGTGCATCAGTGTGAATGTGAGTTGCAGCTATGGGTGTTTCCCAGTACTGAGTTGCAGCCAGAAGGGCAGTCGCTGTGTAAAACGTGCTGGATAAGTTGGCGGTTCCTTCCGCTCTGGTGACCCATGATGAAAAAATGTATTAGGCTGAAGGAAAAGGAATGAATGAATGTTCGATCTCATTTCCCAGTGATAGGTTAAGGCTGGAAAGGCATCCAGTGTGTAAAACATATGCTGGATAAGTTGGTGGTTCATTCCACTGTGGCGACCCCTGATAATCAGGAACTAAGCTGAAGGAAAATGAATGAATGTTTTATCTCCATTTCCAAAAAAAATTACCACTTATAACTGGTTTTGTGTTCCAGAGGCAAACAAGTGTTTTTTTTTTCCACAATACTCTTACAAAGTTTGAGGTCAGTGTGTCATATGTTGCGTCACTACAGCATTTATTTAAACAGGCATACAATAAATGCAGTGAATATCATTTTTATTTACAAGACAGTTTTCTATTTGAATACATTTTAAATAGTGATGTGTTTCTGTGATGCATTGCTTGTCATTATTAGTCTTCAGTGTCACATGATCTGTCAGAAACATCCTGACATATTTCTTAGTCTCATTTGAAAAGTTGAAAAATGATCATTTCATGCATCATTAATGTTTTAACATATTAATTTCTTTCAAAAAATAAAGTTTGCTGTCTCAAACTTTTGAAGAGAAAATTATAGATGTTGCACAAAAAAGAGATTTTTAAAATGAATTGTTAATAGTTACTGTTGTATATTATAGGGTTGGGTCAATAGACGATGCCATCATCCAGTGCGATGGGCGATAGATATCACAAGGCTGAGCCGGTATCACGATCCTCCGCCCCAAATCTGTTGCAGTTGCAACCCGCTTGCGAAAAATACACACTCGGGTCCTGTTTACACTAATACATCTTAGTTTTAAAATTTCAATTTAAAATGCAAACAATCCACATCCACACTGGCGTTTCATCTAGCATTTCTGAACAGCCCTCCACTGAAAACGCACATCACGTGATCACACCCACAGGCACGCGCTGCAGTATATGCGCACACATCTGAGCTCCAGGCAGTCAGCGGGTGCTTTGAGCACAAAACCCCAGAGAGCAGTGCACGACGGACAGTTTATTAAGGATGTACCGCTGAATCGCATCTCACTATAGTTGTTAAACGTGATATTTAATTAATCTTGTCTCTAACGACTCTTCGGTCTTTTGAATCTATCAGGTAACGTGTCACAGCGTCAGTACACTTCAATCTTTCGCTTTAACGCTTGTACTTAGTAATTATAGCAAAAACCTCAGATACTGTTGATTTGTTCCTGTTGGTTGAGCAATCTTTTTACCAACCAAGTTTGTCGACCCCCATTATAACCACACAGAGTCCTGCGGAAAAGTGATTGACAGGTGGTAATTTGTCTGTAACTAATCTTTATTTATTTATGATTTGGTTATGGGTCAAATGAAATGGTACGCTACAAATAATTAATTCCTTGTGCATTTATTTATTATTCATAAATAATAAATTCACCGTTGCCTATGATGACGAGTCTATCATCCATCGCGATGTTTCACAATAAACATCGTACAATGCCGAATTGGTCGACATCGCCCAACCCTACACTCTCAGAAAAAATGGTACAATGTTGTACCAAAGAAGGTACAAACCCTTGTCACTGGGCAGTACCTTTTTATGGGACAGAATTGTACCTTAAGACAAAGAAACAAGTGTGTACCATTGCAGTTTGTACCTTTAAGGACATGATTTGTACCATGGGAAACCAAAATGCACCTTTGGTTGTTAAAACCTGCAGATACAATATTGACCTTCATCAAAGGTACAAATCTGATCCATGAAGGCACCACATTGACAAGACTCTTTGTAGCTTAACAGTCAAATGTGTTCCTTCAGAACTATTTACAGGCTTTTTGCAAAATGAGTCAATTTATTTTTAGTAAATATAAAACATCAAATACATTTTTAAACAATGTTTTTTTTTAAAAAAGTTTCTTTTTATGTAAATACATCTTTTCCATTTACAATAAAGAACGTCTCGGGTTACGTATGTAACCATAGTTCCCCGAGAGGGAACGAGACACTGCGTCTAACCAGAACGCTAGGGGAACACCTCTTTTATACGCGTCTTGAAGCACATGTGAAATCAATCTAATGTAATTAAGCAGGTGTCGTCAGACCAGAGAGTATAAAAGCCTGTACTGAGCATTCAGTATCAACTTCGAATTTGCTTGAAAGAAGTAACAGGCAGAAGAGAGTATGGCGGAATACGCAGTGTCTCGTTCCCTCTCGGGGAACTATGGTTACATACGTAACCCGAGACGTTCCCCTTCTAGGGAACTTCAACACTGCGTCTAACCAGAACGCTAGGGGAACGCAATACCCACTAGGCCAGACTCACTGCTGACTGTGAACGCACACTACGCAGTGAGAATAGAGGACCCTGGTGAGGGGTCTACATCGAGTTGATAGTGACGCACAAATGTATGTGGAGTCGACCATCCTGCCGCCAAACAAATGTCAGAAAGGGCTGAGCCCGAAATAGAAGCTTTGGAGGCCCCGACAGCCCTTGTGGAGTGGGCCTTAACAAATTTAGGTGCAGGGCGTCCAGCAGCCTGATAGGTAAATGAGATAGTCTCAACTATCCAATTACTTATTGTCTGCTCATTTGCCGGACTCCCCCTTTTTGAGGGTCCGAAGCAGACCAGTAACTGTTCACTCTTTCTCCAGTTGATAACCCGGTTAACATATGTATTCAGAGCTCTAACTGGGCAGAGTAAGTTTAACTTCTCTTGGTCCGACGACTGAAATGGGGGCGGGTGAAAGGCCTGTAGCACAGCAGGTCTCGCCACATGAGTGGGCACCTTAGGCACGTACCCCGGTCTGGGATAAAGAAAGGCTTTGGACATGCCTGGAGCAAACTCCAGAAATGAAGGTGCAACCGACAAAGCCTGGAGGTCACCAACCCTTTTTAAGGAAGAAATAGCTAATAAGAAAGCTGTTTTTAGTGTCAGAAACTTATCTGACGCCTCCTGCAGTGGCTCAAATGGGGGAACAGAGATGCCCTCGAGCACCAATGTTAAGTCCCATGTCGGTACCCTGTGTGTGCTGACAGGCCTTAGCCTTATGGCTCCACGAAGGAAGCGACGAATTAGCGGATCCTGTCCTAGTGACTCATCATCTAGGGGAGAACGGTAAGCCGCTATAGCTGACACGTACACTCTCAGAGTGGATGCAGCTAACCCAGCAGACAGGCGATCTTGGAGAAATTCCAGCACTGAGGCTACCTGGCAGCTGACTGGGTTCAGCTGGTGTTCTCTGCACCAAGCTGAAAAGAGAGCCCATTTTAGGGCATAAAGCTTCCTTGTGGAGGGAGCCCTGGAGCTTAGAATGGTCTGAGCAACCTCGGTTGACAGTCCATACTCTATGAGGTGGGCCCCCTCAGAGGCCACACCCACAGTTTCCACAGGTCGGGTCGGGGATGAAGTATCATTCCTCCCGCCTGGGACAGAAGGTCCCTCCTGATGGGGATCTCCCACGGGAGACCCGCCAGCAGGGATATGAGGTCCGAAAACCAAATTCTGGTAGGCCAAAATGGGGCTACCAGCAGTAACTGTACTCCGTCTTGACGGATTCTCTCCAGGACTCCTGGGAGCAAAGCGACCGGGGGAAAAGCATACAGACGTAGCCTCGGCCATGTCTGAACCATGGCATCCAGTCCCAGAGGGGCTGGATGCGAGAGAGAAAACCACAGTACGCAATGCGTGGTCTCTTGGGAAGCAAACAGGTCTACCTGCGCTTTTCCGAATCTTTCCCAAATGGTCTCCACCACCTCGGGGTGAAGTTTCCATTCCCCGGATCTCACCCCCTGCCTCGACAGGAGATCTGCTCCCATATTTAGATGGCCCGGGACATACATTGCCCTGATGGACAGAACTTTGTTCTGGGCCCACAGGAGGATCCGATGTGCTAGTTTGCATAGCATTCGAGACCTCAGACCCCCCTGATGGTTGATGTAAGAGACCACCGATGTGTTGTCCGTGCGGACTAAAATATGATGGCCCCTTAGATCTGGGAGAAAGTGTTTTAAGGCCAGAAACACGGCCATCATCTCCAGGCAGTTTATGTGCCAGTAACGATGATGTTCTCCCCATCGTCCCGCTGCGGGAAGCCCCCTCAGGGTTGCTCCCCAGCCCGTTAGAGAAGCATCTGTCATAAGCATAACACGATGACAGACAGCCCCCAACATTGGGCCCTGGGACAGGAACCAGGGCATTTTCCACATACTTAAGGCTCGAAGGCAGCGCCGCGAGACCTTGATCATGCGGAAAGGATTCCCTTTGAGGGAAAACCCCCTGGATTTGAGCCACCACTGCAGGGGTCTCATGTACAGCAGACCGAACGGAATTACGCTGGCTGCTGCTGCCATGAGACCCAACAACCTCTGAAAGTGTTTCACAGTGATGAACTGGCCTAGTTTGACTCTGTGTACGGCTGACTGAATCGAAGCGATTCGTGGCGGGGACAGACGTGCTCGCATCGTCATGGAGTCCCATAGCACACCTAAAAAAATGGTCATCCTGGCTGGAACAAGCACACTTTTTGCGGTGTTCAACCGAAACCCCAACCTCCTGATATGGGTGAGAACGACATCTCGATGCCGAACTGCCATATCGTAAGTCTGAGCTAGAATTAGCCAATCGTCTATGTAGTTTAGGATACGTATACCCTGCATACGAAGTGGAGCTAGTGCCGCTTCGACTACTTTGGTGAAGGTTCGAGGTGACAGAGCTAGGCCGAATGGAAGAACCCGATACTGGAACGCTTCGCCCCCGAAAGCGAACCTCAGGTATTTCCTGTGTTGGGGAAGGATGGAAATATGAAAGTATGCGTCTTTCAGGTCTATCGTCACGAACCAGTCCTCGGACTGAATTTGTGACACCACGTTTTTGATGGTTAACATCCTGAACCTGAGGGCCCCGACGGACCGATTAAGATTTCTCAGATCTAATATGGGACGCAATCCCCCATCCTTTTTGGGAACTATAAAATACCGGCTGTAAAACCCTGACTCTCTGTCGAGTGGGGGAACACGCTCTATTGCGCCTTTCTTTAATAGAGCCAGTACTTCCTGTTCCATAACCAGAGCCTGTTCTGGCTTCACTACGGTGGGTGTAATACCATTGAAGCGAGGTGGGCGTGCACAAAACTGTATTTTGTAGCCATGTTCCACTGTGAACAGGACCCACTGAGACACCATCGGCAGGTGTTTCCACGCTGCCAGAAAATGTGCTAGGGGTACCAGCCTCTCGAGACTGGCCTCTGGTTGCTCTTGGACCCCCCGAAGAGGGGGTGGGGTCCCCAATGCCCTCAGACACTGAGGAACGCCCACCCCGGGAGACACAGAACCCCCCACCAGCATACGTGGTGAGGTGGTCTCTCCCTTTCTCCACGGACCCTTGTTTAGTGAGGGCGTCGAATAGTGCTCTCGATGTCCAGGGGGGCCTTGGGAAGCCTGACTCCCAACACGTCAGGACTTCCTTTTATCCTTCGCCTTCCTCGAAACTATTATAGTCCTCGTGGGAATTTTAGGGGAAGGCTCAGGCTGAGAGCGTGCTCTCCAGGCCCTCTTTTTCTGAGGGGGAGCCCGGGAAGCCACGCTCTCTTTTTGTACTGCACGGTATGAGGAGCTGGTTGACGGCTGGGGCTGTCTTTTAACAGCCCCTTGACTTTTTGGTCTTGGGGGAAGAAAGTCCCCGAGGGAGCTCGAGCGTTTTTTGACTCGGTCAAAGGATTCGGCGACACGATCGACGGCGTTGCCAAAGAGCCCTGAGCTCGATATTGGAGCGTCCAGGAAAATAGCTCTGTCTGTTTCTGACACCTCTGCTTGTGTCAGCCAGAGGTGCCGCTCAGTAGTCACCAGGGTGGCCATAGATCGCCCCAAACTAGAGGCCGCCTCTTTAGTAGCCCTTAAAGCTAAATCCGACGCCCGAAGAGCTTCTCGAAGCTGTTCGGGTGTCGCTCCCCCGCCATCTAGGCACTCTTTAATTAGGTCAGCCTGATATGCCTGCAACACTGACATAGTGTGCAGGCATCCGACAGACTGACCAGCCGTCATAAATGCTTTGCCGATAAGACCTGATGTTAATCTTAATGGTCTAGACGACAAAGGAGGGACCCTTGCAGATTTTAAATCTGGACGCAGATGACGCGCTAAATCTTCTTCTATTAAAGGCATTTCTTTACATGCTTTTTCCCCAAGCCCACGAACTGCTGAATAAATAACCGTTTTCGGTGTCATTAAACGTGCTGAATAAGGATTTTCCCATGATCTCGTAACAGCCTCATGTAGCTCGGGGCAAAAGGGGAGGTCCCTCAGTGGAGGATCTACTCTGCTGGGTAATTCTCTTTCATCCAGCATTCCTGTCAGACGCAGCTGTTGCTGCTCACGTGCTGGCTGCCACTCTATTACGTCAAACCTGTCAGCAGCACGTGAAATCACCTCCACTAACTCCTCATATTCCACTGACTGGGGCGGCAGAGTCCCCGACCCTCTTTGCGTTTGCTGCTGCAGCGTCTCTGTTTCCTCGGAAACGGAGGACGCCGCCCTCCCACGAGGCGCAGAAGAAACCGCAGAGCGTGCTTCTGACGCTCCCGAAGGAGGATTAGATCTCACGGATCCAGAAAGAGAAAGGACAGAGTCCGTCTCCATCTCATCCGCCAGATCTAGCTGCGAACCCCACGACCGAAGTCGACGCTCAGCCTCAGCACGAGCGGGACCCGAACCGCGAGGGGAACGCGCCACGGGAGCTTTATTAAAAAACTCCCTTCTACTACGCAGCACTTTGCGGGAGAGAGCGTCACAGTGCCCACAGTCAGCATTCTCAAATGCTGCCAGGGCATGCTCCTCTCCCAAACACTCTAAACACATATCATGTGAGTCACCAGCCGTAATAAAGCGAGGGCATGGAGGCACACAACGTTTAAAGTTTTTTTCTGCCATATCAAAACAAAAAAGTAAGTTGTCAGTTTTTTTGTTTTTGTGTATGCAAGTCAGTAATGAAAGTTCGCTGAAAGAGGG
Source organism: Danio rerio (assembly GCF_052040795.2). NCBI lineage: Eukaryota > Metazoa > Chordata > Actinopteri > Cypriniformes > Danionidae > Danio > Danio rerio. The sequence continues at coordinate 51,077,293 of NC_141040.1, read as the reverse complement.
TGTATTTTCACGTGCGTGCTTCTTGAAAGCAAAGAAGTTGATACTGAATGCTCAGTACAGGCTTTTATACTCTCTGGTCTGACGACACCTGCTTAATTACATTAGATTGATTTCACATGTGCTTCAAGACGCGTATAAAAGAGGTGTTCCCCTAGCGTTCTGGTTAGACGCAGTGTTGAAGTTCCCTAGAAGGGGAATAAAAAATACTTTTAACATACATCAAAAGATCTATTTTTGCTAAACATTTCACAAGACTTTTTACAAAAATGTTACAGAAACACATTCTGCCATGTACAATATAAAACATTTCTTTCTCCAGTTTTCACTTAATACCTTTGTCATCACTTAAAAAAATAATTAATTTTAATGACTTAATTTTAAAATAGAAATAAACTTATGCAAAAGTATTGTAATGAGATATGCACAATGTTTGACTAGCTTTACAATAGTTAAATGTCTGCATGAACACTTTGCATATGCAGGACTTTTGCCAGCTCGGGTGTATAGCGGAAAGTAAACGCCAGAAGTTGAGGATATCAATAAAGAAACTGTATTTATCAGGAAATGCTCACCAAATGTTTATTAAAAATGCCTTAAATGTTTAGTTTACAATACCTTTAGTTTTATTTTACCAGTTGTTTTGTATTATAAAACTTAATCATTAGTGTTTCTTAAAACACATGCTTTTAAATGATGATTCATGTTTTAATATGGAAATTATTCATTAAATCACTTTACCTTTCCAGTAATATTTATTTTTATAGATATACTAATAAAAAAGGAGTTGTCCAACACTTGTGTACCTTTTTTATGAGAACACTTTTGTATCCTCATCATAAGAGGTACAGAACAGTCCCATAAGAGCTCTTTTCTGTCCCATATAAGGTACAACTTTTACAAAGGTACCAAACTGTTCCTTAAGAAACTTCATTTGTACCATGTCCTGTTTTTCTGAGAATGTAGTATATTATATTATGCATGCATACTCATTTCACATACTATTACTTAAATGAGGTTATTAAATATTATAATGCTGTGATGCTTAAATTAAGATTATTTTAAAATAATTTTACATTATTTTACCTAAATTATTGAGTGATTTAAAGCAATTAATACTTGATTTAACTGCTCTTTTTTACATGTAATAATCAGCCTTTTTGTTTAATAGATAACTATAATTCTGATTAAATAACACTTTTGTAAAGCTTATAGTAAAAGCATAATGAGACCGCCATTGCATTACAAGTTTGTCACAAAATGCTGCACTTTTGAAAAAAAATCTGAAACATATTTTATTGAACTGCTCTGCTTTTAATGTTTGAAGAAGACTTTTTTATAAAGTGGACTCATTATTTAGCATGCAGTCAAGCCAAAAATTATTCATAATTCTGACTTAAAGTTTTGTTCAAATGTAAATAAAAGCAGAGTAATATTTTTTACACAATGATCCCTCTTGTACATCATCTTATCATCTTTTGGGAGAAGACTGTGTCCTTTACGGTCAAAAAAAACCCTTTCTGGTTGAATAAAAGTAACTTTAAATTACTTTCCAGGGTTATGAATAATTTCAGGCCTGACTGTATATCAGAATTATTCCCTTTAAATCTGCCAGAAAAGGTTTTAGAAGTTTTATCATAAATTAATGTACATTTTCTGACATAACATAACTTAGTTAAATAGCTTTTATTGTATTTATTATATTTGTGTTTCTCTGAATTGTTATTGCCATCAATATTAATAATAAAGAAAAGATACAATGAGATTTAATTAAGAAAAAAATGTGACTCAGTGAATCAGTTTTTGGAAATAGTTAACCGAATAAATGATTTTGCTGATTGAATGTATCAGATGAGAGAATCAGGCTAATCAGATTAGCTGTTAGTTACTAGATAATTAGTTAAATTTATTAGTAAGTAATAAAGTTATGGTAACTAATGACCTGAACTTTTCTGAATTTGATTGTAATGCAATAATGTGCACCTTTTGTAAAGCTGCTATACAAATAAACTTGAATTGAATTGAATAATGTACAGTACAGAAAGACACTGATGTGTAAGACTGTCTGTGTGTGTACCTTAGGCAATGGTTTCTGGAAGGCTTGCATGGCCAGCATAATCGGTGCAGCAGTGCTCCAGTTATAATATCTGCACAGATACAAGAAATACATTTAGCATCTGTTATTTCAGCCCAAGAAAAACAAGAAAAGAATCCATTACTGTAATGTGACACTCACTTAGAGCCGATCTTCACCACAAGATTAGGGTCATTAATGATGGATGGATTATCTGAAAACTGCTGAAAGGACACAGACTTCTGCTGGAAATGCTCTGAATGAAAAAAGAGGGAAAGAGAATCAATATTTATGAATTCACGAGTGAGCGAATGTGCAGCCATAACTCAAAACAGTTGGGATGTTGTTTTGTAAATTGTAATAAATTCTAGATTATGTGATTTGTAAAAAAAACTAAATTCAGATCTTCTTATTAACATTTTGGTCAAAAAACATTGTTACGTCCTGTGACTTTCATTTTTGTTTCTATATTGCAGTGTTTCTGTTTCCTGATTTCTTTTGTTTACAGATTGATGCCACCTGAGTCTAATTTGCGCAGCTGATCAACTGAGCTATAAAGACTGGCTGCAACCGACCAGAAGGCAAGGGAGAGGGGAGATGACATGTCTCACTTGAGCTGCTCCAGTCCCAGATACCAGGGGCTTCTGACTTCTAGTGGTTTCATGTTTATAATGTAAAGTAAGTTGCTGGTATGAGTAAAGTGTGGGGTTTTATTTTATTTTAAAACCTTTTTCTCCTGTTTTGGTGGGTAGACAGGGAGAAAGGGGAGTAATATGTATTTTCTATCTTTTGGAAATGTTTATTTTGTTAGGTAAGTTAGTTTGTCTTAAATTAGTTATTGGTTGTTTTGTTTGTTATTTTGGACCCCCGTATCCTGAGGTATTATTTTTGTTTTGTATTGATTCTTTAAAATTTAGGAAATATTATTTCAATTGATCACACAATAAATCAATGGTTGCCTGATGGTGATCAGAATATTAAGGATTTGACTTTTGATTCTGGGTCTGGAAGCGGTACTCTCCCCTCTTCCTTCATTTGTTCGTTCCTTGCTGTGTTTTGCCTTTAGATTTAAGTGGGAACGTAACAACATCAATTTCAAAAGTATTTGAAAAACAGAGACAAATTATCTTTGCTCCAACAGAGCCCCCCGCCCCACTGCACCATTTCTATACAATATTTTATGCCCATTTTTTTTTTTTTACACAGGATGTACAGCAATATACAAATATATTTACACATGAAAAAGAATTAAAGGATTAAAATGTTACAAAAATTAGTATTTTCTACACATAAAAACCACTACCTCCATGCCTTCTTCATCTCGAGGGGCTTTTTTCTGTTTATTCATGACAATGTGCATGTGTATAATGTTATTATTATTAGCAGTATTATTTATTATATGCTTATTTATATTAGTTTTAATAAAAACAAGTTTAGATTTGTCCACCTGTCAGGTTTTGGAGATGTATTCATCACCATATGGGGCATAAGAACAGGACGTGTGTTTGAATATACTGTAACTCAGTGTTTTGACCACACTTCGTTGTTATTGTTCATTTATTAATTTACTGGAAATTAGAACTGAATTTAGAAATAGTTTTGGAACGAATCTTTGCGCTTAACAAACAAAATTAAATATGTGGGCTAATGGATGTCTTCGGTGGAGTGAGTACAACACTGTTTCCTTATCTACGAAAGTAAAGGAGTAAAGAGGTAAAGTAAAGAGAAAGTAAAGAGGCTGAATGTAGCTGGCTCGTTCATTATCCTCGTACTGCAGATGGTTTGTTTAATTGTTTGCTCGCTAGTGAAGCGTTCAGTTTTTCCACTTATAAAGTCCGCCATGTAAATAGCAAACGTTTCATTGCACGACACAACTGACAATTAAAGGGAATGTGAGATGAGACTCTGCTTGGTTTATTGCACGTTGTGCTCAAAACACATCCATAACTCATTAAGGGTGCTTTCACACCTGTGAATTGATTCAGTTGTTCCGAAACAGAAATTACACATGTTACATTGTTGCTCTTTGCTCATGGAGCAGTTCGCTTTCAAACTGCAAAGTTTCTAATCGGACCAAAAGAGCTAAACAAGTCATGTGTGAGTAAACTCCCATGATGTTGGATGTTGGACTTGTGAGTCCGTGTGAGTCCTGCTCAGCTGTCAGGAGAGGTGGTGGTTTGATGGTGTCTGACAAGGTGCGCGCGAAAGAGTGTCTGAAGAGTGAGGAGAGATGTGGTGAGAAGGGTGCGCGACGTAGGCTATTTGAGGACCGGGAGGGAGACGCGAGATTACCGGGAGATTATCACTCGTTTGCGGGCATCCGGGAGACTCGTAAAACTTCCCGCCCTACTCATAATTCTCTCTTCATATAGCCGTAAGCCTATTACATATCCTTAATACACTGTGATATAACTGCGCTTGGATCGTATCGCTTTCTCACTGCAATCGATCCGCTCCAGAGTTCATTTCAATCGAGCCGAGTTCACCTCATTCAAGCGATCTCGGACCGTTTGATTTGGCACGGCATCTAGCGCAATTGCAGGTTTCACATATTATTTTTCCATCCTTAAAATAACAAAAGTAGCAAAAGTTTGCTTACAGTGTTCACGTGTTTACACACAGAGAGCAGCATTTACAGCGGATCTTTCAATATTGTAGTGATATTAACGTACTGTAAACTAAGTAACTTAGAAATAATTTTGACTAGGGTCTGTCTCTAAACACTGAAAGAGGACTGCTGACCATACCAACTATAACTTTGCCATCTGAATGAACAAAGAAGACAGGATAATCAACACATACTGGAGCTGCGTCTTTTTTTAAAGAAGACAAGCAGCAAATCCGTACCTCACCATAGATGAGAAATGCTCTCGAGTAAAAAATGTTCCAAACAAATGCATTTCTGCCGCGCGTCGCGTCTACAGATCCACACGTGACTCCAGCAGCGCTCTCATAGAAAGAAAATGAAACAAAACCTTCACACTATGAAAGCAACACTGGCGACCCGTATCTCCAAACAATTCTTATTCTTTTCCCACAACTTTTGGCAACAAGACTTGTGTCGTCTCTCTGCTGTCTGAACACTGTTTCAGGTATAGTCTAAGAAAGCTAGCGTGCATATTAATAAAGTTGCAGCACATACCTAATAGAGCGCGCTGATTGGTTTGAACCAAGCCATACTCATAAATGAATGCAACACACTCAGAGACGTAATACAGGACACTCTGGCACAGACGTCCAGTCTACACGCTGGAATACACGCTAAGATCTCATGGCCGTGACACAGCTTCAAAAATTCGTTTCAATCCAGAAGTACGAATTTTATCGAAATAACGCAAAAACAACCAATTTACACTTTTTAGTGTAATATATGTGTCCTAATAGGGTTTTTAGCAGTGTGGGACACATACGACTGTCAACAGCTCAAAAAATGTGTTTTGGTGTTTCGTGACCCTTTAATGCTTTTGTGCCATGGGCTTTAGTCTTTGCGCCTAGATAGCTAAAATAGAGCCCTTAGTCTTAAATACACAATGAATGAGTGAAAACCACAGCAGATTCACGCCATTAGTATTTATTTTCAGCTAAAAGGGGGGGAGGGGTGGGGGGAGTGGCGGGTAAACAACCAATGCATAACATTTCTGTAATTTATCACACGCCTGCAATATCGTTTTAATGATAATTTTGGGGAAAATGAAAATGATAGAGGCGAGGTAGTGGCGCAGTAGGTAGTGCTGTCGCCTCACAGCAAGAAGGTCGCTGTGTCACTGGTTTGAACCTCGGCTCAGTTGGCGTTTCTGTGTGGAGTTTGCATGTTCTCCCTGCCTTCGCTTGGGTTTGCTCCGGTTTCCCCCACAGTCCAAAGACATGCGGTACAGGTGAATTGGGTAGGCTAAATTGTCAGTAGTGTATGAGTGTGTGTGTGAATCTGTGTATGGATGTTTCCCAGAGATGGGTTGCGGCTGGAAGGGCATTCGCTGCGTAAAAACTTGCTGGATAAGTTGGCGGTTCATTCTGCTGTGGTGACCCCGGATTAATAAAGGGACTAAGCCGACAAGAAAATGAATAAATGAATGAATGAAAATGATGGGGGTGAGTAACTAATAACAGATTTTTGGGTGAACTAACTCTTCAAAACATTGGCATCTGTTCTTTTGTCACTAAACAAGTCAAACGTTCCTGATTTTATTGCATTTTACAAAAAACATCACAGCATTTTTTTAAAATTGAGGTTGTAAGCCTCCACCGCGGTGACTGAAGCTCTGCACAAGACTTTTGGCCAGCGGAGAAATTAAAATGGTCGTGCCCAACTGAGTCTGGTTCTCTCAAGGTTTTTTTTCTTCACTCCCATCAGGTGAAGTTTTTTTATTAGTTTATTATTATTTTATTATTTTATTATTATTATTAGTTTATTATTTATGTGAAGCTGCTTTGACACAATCTACATTGTAAAAGTGCTATACAAATAAAGCTGAATTGAATGGAATTGAATAAGAGCACAATGCAAACCCAGAGTTGAATGTTTAATGAATGCATCACAAGCATGTTGTGCATAATGAATGTGGCGCGCTGATAACGAGTCTGTGCACCTTTAGTGATGTCTCTGTTTTCGGTCAGGCCTCCGCACAGAGAGATGGCCATGGACGGCAGGTCGTAGCTGTCGACTCCACTGTCAGCTCCTGAGCTGCACATAGACTGAGGAGAGACGGTCACACGGTCCTCACCGTAACGCTCTGATCCACTGACAAAACACAGGCAAACAAACAATACTAACTTTAACAGTTGCTTTAAGCGCTACTAAATGTAAATACATTTCAGGGATAGGCACAGATATGGAAAATTTCGATGATACCAATTACTTATAACTCGCCCCACATTGAATCTGTGCCTGTACAAATCTGCAGATTATTTAGCCCATACATACATACAGTAGTCAACATTTGAAGTGGATCAAAAAGATTTTAAAAATCATCCTAAGACAAGAATGAGTGTTAAGCAATAGATTTAGAACAACTTTGAAAAAAAGTTTTGATCCCCTGCAAATGTTGATTATGAATTTTTAAATTAATTTCAGAAATATTATGAAATAATATGCAAATATTTACATTTATTTTCTGTATTTTAGTAGATAAGTCATATGAGAGACATACTTTGCTTACCAAACAAGTGTTTCTAAATTGGATTTGCAGTGTTAACGTTACATTACATAAAAGTTAAAAAGGTATTGGCTAAGCATGAATGTATGCACTAAACTAAACTGAAAATGCTTTGTAATATTATTTATTATTTTATTAACAATATAAAATAATTTTGTACATTGTTTTCAATTTACTCTATAACCTAAACCATACTGATTTAAAAAAAAGCACAAGCCAATTAAAAGCCACATTTTGTTAACAGTAAAATTATATTGACAGTATACGACTCTCTTACGATTGATCATTTTTAGCGGATGAAAATTCGATGCAAAATTAATACAAAGTTTTCCTAGTCTCATTACAAAAAAACTAAATGTAAGCAAATACAGTGAACAAATAATTGTATTTTTTAAGGAATCTTCAAAAAAACATATAGTTGTTTTTTCCCCCAAAAATGATGATGTCCTCTTTTTTCCATGATGAAAAACCCATCAGGCAACTCTTCTAAAGTGTGTCTGCTGTGTGTCATGTGTATAGTACCAACTTAAAAATTCAGAAGTGTGGAATTAATCCAGAATTTATTGGACAATAATTTATTTAAAATTAAAAATATGCATTTATTTGATACCAATACTGACATAGCTGTCAATATATTGTGCATCACTAATATATTTGATTAACCTGAAATAACCGACTGTATCATTTGATACACATGTTTTTAAAGCCTCTAAATTAACATAATCTAACATAATCCAAACTTTGGTTAAAAAAGATAAATTTTTCCTTAGTTATTATGTTTTGATAAGTAAACAATAGCTTTTAGTAGGATTGTAAAAACATCTCCATACAGGAAATGGCTTAGGTGTCTCCGTGCTGATAAATCATTACTGATTTTTTTCTCAATAACATGAATAATATTCATATTGTTAATAAAATGATAACTTGCTCATTTAATCGCTTACGGTAGTGTATGTTAACACTTGTAGATTGCTTGTTAAAAAATGTCCAATTGAGTACTATGGGAGCCATAAAAGCTCAAATATGGTACTTAACAAAGAAAGAAATGCAATGGATAATTGTCTAAAGGTTCAGTACACTATAAAGAAAAACTCTAGCCATACAGAGATGTCAAATTATGATTACAAACCTTTTAGGGAAATAAAGTGCCGCCACCTCTGGCTCCAGATCTTTAATATCATCTAGATATACGCCATCAGAACCCAGATGGCAGCTTTTCTTATCTGCATTGGAACACACACACACACACACACACACACACACAAACAAATAAATAAATAAATTATGTTTATAAAACAAAGCTTTTAACCATTAAAACGATGCAGCACCTAACCTTTTCTTTTCAAGAAAGATTCTGTCTTATTCTGAGGGCGGGGCCCAGTATTTGCTCCTCCCACTTCTGTCTCTGACATCACAGAAGCTCTTCGTATCATATGCTGCTTTTCACACTCTTTCTCTGCATTTGTTTGGCCGTCAGCATATAACGTCCTGTTTCTGTGGTGTTGATGTGTGTCCGATTCAGTGATGACTCTGAAATGTGTGTTGTCAGAGACAGGGATTGACAGTGGGCACGAGGGCAGCGCGGTTGGTTTTGCTGGCAGAAATGATGGCTGTAAACACACAGTTTTATTACGGAGTTAGTATGAGTTTAATATATGAAAGGAAGTTCAAATCATACGTATGTTATAGTTGATTAGTTAGTTAGATGTAGACCAGGGGTGGCCAACCCTGTTCCTGGAGAGCCACCTTCCTGCAGATTTCAGTTGCAACCCATATCAAACACACCTGAACCAATTAATTAGGACCTGAACACCACGTGATAATTACAGGCAGGTGTGTTTGATATGGGTTGCAACTGAAATCTGCAGGAAGGGGGATCTCCAGGAACAGGAATGGCCACCCCTGATGTAGACATACTGTGGGGAAAATAAGTATCGAACACGTCCTGTTTTTTTCCTGGGAATAACAGGTAAAAATGTCCACCCTGGTTTCATCTTCATCCTCCCGCTGATGTAGATGTTGGACTGAAGCAGCTGATGTTCATTTACAATGATGAAGATGATTGATGAAGAACTACTGAGAGATTTCAGCTGCTGTCTGGGCTTTCACTGACTTTCTACACCTCCCTTTCTTCATGTGTTCAATACTTTTCCCCTGTGGCATTTCACTTTACTACACATAACTTAATTTGTAAACTAATTAGTTTTGTTTTCTTCATATATGGATTTCTTTGGTTGTTACCAACATTCGGTGAAAATTTCAAGTCAACGACTCCTGTAGAAATATGTTTTCTGAGAAAAATGGTGACGTGTTCAATACTTATTTCCCCCATACAGACATTCAATACTTCAATATATCATGGTAATGAACATGCACAATACTGATATAGTGGACACTTCAAAATACCATGAAACATTGTTTATTATTAAACTCTTTAGAGTGTTTTTTAAAATAATCACAATGTTTTTGAAGTGGTTTTCATAATGACTAGAAACATAATTTCTTAGCTTAATGGTTCAAATTAGGTTTCAAGGTGCTCTCTAAAACCACTGGTTCTCCTACACTGCGTAATATTACTCCGTCTGGTGCTGGCATAGTACAGCAGCAGTTTCTTGACTATTATGCCAGAATGAGAGAATAGTTCCAAGCAATGTTGGCCTAGAACAGGGATGGGGAACCTTTTTTCTATCAAGGGCCATTTACATTTTTGTAACATCGTTTAGGGGCCATACTAAATTATAGGGCTGCCCCATTATGGGAAAAATCATTATCACGATAATTTTGGTCATAATTGTAATCGATTATTCAAAATGATTATCAGTTGAAGTCAAAATTATTCGCCCTCCTGTGAATTTTTTTTTTTTAATAAATATTTCCCAAATGATGTTTAACCAAGCGGCAACCTCCCGCTCTCTCTCAGGAAGCCAATACGGAAGTAACTAAAACTGCAATTCATCCGAAATTCCGCTAGTCCTGGCCGCTCCTGGCTCCAAAACAGAGCAAATTTCAATTGAGCCCACTGTTAGAATGGCCAACTTTACAACAGAAAAAAAAGGTGTTTACAGCCTGGTACAAAAAACGATTTTGGTTAATACAGCTAATATTACCCTTCATGACAACTGTGAGGAGGGTGAATTTTTTTATAACTCATCCGTTTCCTTTATATTAAGTTATATTAAGTTTGCATAATTAAGGGAGTGGCCACTTGATTGACAGCTAGGTCTCGCTGGTCGCCGTTACGTCACCTCAGCTGAATCCTGCAGATTAGCCACTGAACTCTGCATATTTATCGTATTTCTGTATTGTTTTATGTGGCTTTACACAGTCAACTGCCTTTTGGACTTTCCTACAATTATTAGATGGCATGGCATGCTGAGTGCACTTAATTGTGCTCACAAACCATTAACGTGGCCTCCGTTTCCCATGTGAGTAAAGTTACATACTTATATACCATCTCTATACATGTATTTGTTTTATTTAAGATCATTTATCGTTTATATTTATATTTAGAGCTGTAATGCACTTCTGAATCTGTCAGATTGATTAGCTGTAGGCTCTAGAACAGTCATCTGAAGCGTTGTCATACAGTGTTATGCTGGATTTCATCAATAGTCTTACATTAACTAACATAGACTATATCTGAAGTGTTTGGAAGTAATTCGCGTTTTCCTCCTGTTGAGAAACGTCATAAGAACAATGTTTAGTGGCTCAATGTATTACAGCAGTGGTTTTAAAAGTCTAAAAACTTTATTGATATAGTGTACAACCAAGCACAACTGGTCAGAATACAAACGAGTCACAGGTGATAAAGTATTAAGCGTTCTCCCAAAGTAAACCAGGTGTCTGAACCAGGTCCAAGCAAACTGTCAGCAGGTGTCTGTAGCTCCGCTCACTCTCCGCCTCTTTGCCCTTGTTTGGTATCCCGCCGTGGGTGTTATGACGCGCGAACAAAATGGCGACGGTTGGCCGCGCCTACTTGTGGCTTCTTTTGCGCTCTTTAGAAACCTATGGGTGACGTCACGGATACTACGTCCATATATTTTACAGTCTATGTGTTTAACAGAGGAAGTTTTTACAGTATTTCCTATAATATTTTTTCTTCTGGAAAAAGTCCTATTTGTTTTATTTTGGCTAGAATAAAAGCAGTTTTTAATATTTTGAACCCTATTTAACGTCAATATAATTAGCCCCATTAAGCAATATATGTTTTTGGTTGTCTGCAAAAGAAACTACTATTGAACGATGACTTACCTAATACCACTAGTTAAGCTTTTAAATGTCACTTTAAGCTGAATACTAGTATCTTGAAAAATATCAAGTAAAATATTATTTACTGTCATCATAGCAAAGATAAAAGAAATCAGTTATTAGAAATGAGCTATTAAATCTGTTATGTTTAAAAATGGGTTGAAAATAAATCTTTCCATTAAACAGAAATTGGGGGGAAAGGGTCGCTAATAATTCAGGAGGGCAAATAAATCTGATTTTATATATGCAGTTATTTTCCTCCCTGTAAATAAGAAAAGGGAAATAAATACAATAGAATAAAAACATGAAACAAACTGTGCTTTAAGCATCTTTACTGTAAGAAAAACTCTTCCGCTGCAAAAGTCCTTCAGTCAAGAGCAGTGAGGGATTTTTTCCATTTGTTGTTTGATTAATAATAAAAACAGTCAGCAGCAGGAAATTGTGCACTGTCACTTTAAGAATAGTGTGGTTCAGATATGGTTTCTCTTTCACATGTCTTTAGATTCTCAACTTGTTTGTTACACAAATGAGAGTTATTATGAATAATCAGTAAACATCGCGTTCTGACACAAATGTACATGTATTTGACCTTTAAAGCGCTCTCATTAAGATGGCGTTAGATACACAACAAGCATGCCATGCGGTTTGTTCGCGCTATTAAAAATATGAATGATTCGAACCTATCTCAATGAATGATGCACATCCCGTGCTGCAAACGTTACATTACAGCACATGCTTTTAGTCATTTTCATGTGAAACTGAGCTTTCCAGAGCAACAAATGTGTACAACAGTCACTTTCTACAACAGAAATTTATTTATTAATTTTTTCCTGAGGGGTGATTTTGAATTGACGGATGGGGCCGGATCAAATGGTCTCGCGGGCCGCATTCGGCCCGGAGGCTGGATGTTCCCCACCCCTCGCCTAGAAAAGAGTACGTTTTCATTTTCCATTGGTTTTATTGTACAGTGTAACTACAGAAAGTCTTTTTTGAAAATTTTGAGCGAAATGCTAATGGTCTAATCAGATTCAATTCATTAAGCTAAGCTAAGCCGAAAGTGATGCCGCTAGAACAAGAAATTAACTGAACGTATCAAAAACTGGTTTAAATAGGTGACAATAGGTGAAGTGGTTTTTTAAAAATTTAACAAGTTAATCCAGTGTACTACATGCTGAAATATTGACTTAAAATTCAGCGACTATTAATAGGCCTCTCGTTCACTAATACTGTGCAATAAGGCTCTAAATCAGGGGTCACCAAACTTGTTCCTGGAGGGCCGGTGTCCTGCAGATTTGAGCTCCAATCATAATCAAACACACCTGAACAAGCTAATCAAGGTCTTACTAGGTATACTTGAAACCCCCAGGCAAGTGTGTAAAGGCAAGTTGGAGCTAAACCCTGGAGGGACACCGGCCCTCCAAGACCAGGATTGGTGACCCCTGCTCTAAATCGAACATTAGTTAATTTAACTAACTCATTTTCAAAAGTACAAAAGCTTTTATCAATTTTAGTTGATGACAAATTCTTATTTAATGCCTAATAATAAGGGATGTAACGGTATCAGAATTTCACGGTACGATAATACCTCGGTATGAATGGCACCATACGGTATTTATTGAATAATTTACAGGAAAAACAAAACTAATGAAAAGGCTCGAAAAAAAGTGCCAAAAGTGTTTATTTACCTTAGCACTGAACATATCAATGACATACAAATTAGCCATCTATCTGTAAGTTTCGAAACAGGAACTTCAATTTTTCAATTTTATTAACAAAAAACTAATAAACCATATAAAAAAATAAAGTTTCAACTTAGTATCGTTGAAAACTCATCACATTAAACATTTAATCACTCACTCACTAAGATAGCGATGGGTTTTTTAAGGAAAATTATCATATAACTATAATCTGGTAAAAGCTGGGTTCCCCTTCGGGGGGAACTTCAGCACTATAAGTGGATTTGATTTGTAAAATCCACGCATTGGGAGGTTCGGTTCAGAAGCTACTCGTCTGAAAGAGTATTGAACGGGCCAATTAAGAATGAATTGGCAGCGCAAGCCTGCGCAGGTGAGCGGCATAAGCAATCAACTGAGTATATAAGCTCACCTGGCGCCAGCAGACGCTATCCTTTTCGCTTCAGAGACTTTCTGATCGAGTCGATGAGGGTTCCTCCTGCTGTGACCAGCGATTCTGAGCGAACGAGAGCATTCTCCCGGTCCAGAGTGTGTACACGCAGTGGCAGACGGTCGAGCTGGGTTTCTCCCTTGTCTGGCGTTCTTTGGGTCCGGTCCTCCAGAGCGGTGCGTATAAAGTTGCAAACTTCACAGAAAGAGCAACACAGTCGTGCAGCACGTCCTTATCAGGACGGCGCTCCGACTGTGCGTTTCTGGATGCGGTGGTTTCCTGTCCTCGGATGATGGGCGCGGGCACTGCGTTACATGTCTGGGGGTCCAGCATGTTAATGCGCTGCTTGCGGGCAGTTCATGTCGTCATTGCGATGCCATGACTGTTGCGCAAGATCGCGGTTAGCCTTTGCAAAAAGGTGAACCACCCCAGTTGTCCCCTGCTCTGCAGCGGGCACTCGGGCAGATCTGAGGGTTTCAGCGAGAGATAATCCGTCGCCCACGGGCCCGCGGACCTCCCGCTCCTCTAAGCGCTCCATCCAAGCTTCGGGCGGGGGAAGCGATCCGTCTAACAGATGGTAGCCCTTACGCCCGATGACACCGGAGACCAGATGTCCACCGCGGCATCGGAGGGTGGGCTTTCATTGTCCGATGATGATCCAGACCCGCTCGCCCCCTTCGGGCTGGTGAGCGCTGTCACTACGGATCCTGAAACGGACATGTTAGCCGTGCTTTCCCGGGCTGCTTCGGCCGTGGGTTGGAGATGGTTTATCCCCCAGCTCCGCGGCCGGACCGACTAGAGGGGCGTTCCCTTCTTCCCGGAGGTGCACAGTAGGCTCACGCGGTCTTGTAAAGCACTTTTTTCTGCTCGTGCTGCGTGTTCCTCCACCCTAACCACTCTTGACGGTGAAACAGCCAGGGGGTATGTGGCGATTCCTCAGGTTGAGTGCGCGATGGCGGTAAATCCGCGCGGCGCCTCTTCTTGGCGGGGTCCGCCTCGTCTCCCATCCAAAGCCTGTAAGTTATCTACCTCCCTCGGAGCTAGAGCTTACATAGCTGCGGGCCAGGCTGCTTCCGCCTTGCATGCGATAGCCACCTACCAGCGCTACCAAGCGCAGGCGCTGGCCGAGCTGCACGAGGGTGGGTCCAACCCAGGCTTACGAGCTTCGCACCGCCGCCGACTTAGCTCTTCGGACTACTGAGTCCGCTGCGTGTGCGTTGGGGAGGACGATGTCCACATTAGTGGTCCAGGAGCGCCACCCCTGGCTGATATGCGCAAAGTCGACAAAGTCCGCTTTCTTGACTTCCCCATATCCCCAGCCAGGTTCGGCGACACTGTCTGTGAATTCACCCAGGAATTCAAGGCGGTGAGAGAGCAGTTGGTGGGTGATGTCTTATCGGCGGTCCGTAGCCCGCTCCGCCCGCCGTGCCATTCATACCTGCTCCTCGCCGAAGGCGCCCGCCTACGAGAGCTGCTCCGCCCCCGCACACGCCTCAGGCGAAGCGAGCGCGTCGGGCACCTCGGAAGCAGGCAGCCCCCCTGCCCAGAACGCCGCTAAGTCCGGCAACGGACCGCGAAGCGCCCCTGGGACAGGCCATCTGGAGAAGAGGAAACTTGCTCTTTCCCCGCTGGAGGGCGGGGCCCCATTTCCAACGGCACTTTTTACTGCCATGAAAACATTATGAAAGGGCACTTTTCACTTCCCCAGATGTGACAGCCCGAAATCTGCCAGTCTGGGACGCTATGCTTTCTAGCTTGCAGATTCGGTGCGTTTCGCCAGTGGCTCACGAGCGCTGGGAGGACGGTCTCCTTTCTCCCACCCCTCGAGCCTCTCCTCCGGAGCTCGGGTTTGGAGTGAGAGCAAATATCTCACCTCCAGCTTTTCCGTGGGACCCGCGAGCTTCCCGGATCAGCACACCCACTCCGCGCTGCCCCACTGCTGGTACGTCAGCGATTGTAGCGATGAGTCCATTAGCGAGAGCTCTGCCTGCCTGGTTAGCGCGGGCCAGCTCTTCGCGGTGGCTCATACGCACAATCAGACTCGGCTATGCGATTCAGTTCGCGAAACGGCCCCCCAAGTCACGGGTGTGTATTCACCAGGGTCAGCCCCCTGTCCGCCCCTGTCTTGCGAGAGGAGATTGCTGTCCTCCTGGCGAAGGATACAATCGAGCCGCTCCCTCCAGCCGAGATGGAGAGTGGGTTTTACAGCCCACGCTTCATCGTGCCCAAAAAGAGCGGTGGGTCACGGCCAATCCTAGATCTGCGCGTTTTGAACCGCTGCCTGCACAAGCTGCCGTTCAGAATGCTCACGCAGAAGCGCATCCTCCGGTGCGTTCGTCCTCTGGGTTGGTCTGCAGCATTAGACCTGATGGACGCGTATTTCCATGTCTCCACTCTTCCTCGCCACCGACAGTTTCTGCGGTTTGCGTTTGAAGGTCGAGCTTGGCAATACAAAGCCCTCCCCTTCGGGCTCTCTCTGTCTCCGCGGGTCCTCACCAAGCCCGCGGAGGGTGCCTCAGCGCCCCTTCGGCTCGCGGGCATCTGCATACTCAATTTCTTTACGACTGGCTGATTTTTGCCCTCTCTCGGAGCAGTTGATTATGCACAGAGACAAAGTGCTCTGGCACTTCCACCTGTGGGGGTTTCAGGTCAACCGAGAAAAGAGCAAACTCGCCCCCGTGCAGAGGATCTCTTCTCTCGGGCTGGAGCTGGACTCGGTCACCATGGCAGCGCGCCTCTCCGGAGAGCGCGCTCAGCTGATGCTGTACTGTCTGAGAGAGCTCGACAGTAAAATAGTGGTCCCACTGAAACTATTTCAGAGGCTCCTGGGGCATATGGCATCCGCAGCCGCTTCATGCCGCTCGGATTATTCTATATGAGACCACTTCAGCACTGGCTTCACGATCGAGTCCCCAGACGCGCATGGCACGCGCGCGCACACCGAGAGTCTGTTACTGCGCTGTGTCGCCGCGCCCTCAGCCCTTGGAGCGACCCCTCGTTCCTACAGGCCTGGGTGTCTCTAGAACAGGCGTCCAGTCTTGTTGTCGTTTCAGCAGACACTTCCAACACGGGCTGGGGGGCTGTGCGTTGCGGGCATGCGGCTGCGGACCTGTGGAAAGGTACCCAGTTGCATTGGCATATCGCCTGGAGCTGTTGGCAGTGTTCCTCGCTCTCCACCGTTTTTTTCCGGTGCTGGAGCGGCAACACGTGCTGGTCAGGACGGACAGTACGGCGGTGGTGGCGTATATCAGCCGTATAGGGGGTATGCGCTCTCGCCGCATGTCTCAGCTCGCCCGCCGTCTGCTCCTCTGGAGTCATCCGCGGCTGAAATCGCTGCACACCATTCATATTAAGGCAAGCTCAACCGTGCAGCCGATGCGCTCTTACGGCAGCCTTGCGTCCTGGAGAATGGAGACTCCACCCCGAGTCTGTTCAGCTGATATGGGCGCGATTCGGGGAAGCCCAGATCGATCTGTTGCTTCCCCCGAGATCGCTCATTGCTAGTTGTTCTTTCCCTGACCGAGTGCTCTCGGCACGGATGCACTGGCTTACAGCTGGCCTCGGGGCACGCGCAAATACGCGTTTCCCCCAGTGAGCCTGCTCGCGCAGTTACTGTGCAAGGTCAGGAAGAGGACGAGGAACAGGTTGCTGGTTGCGCCCCTCTGGCTCAACCGGACCTGGATGTCAGAGCTCTCCCTCGCGATAGCCCTCCCCTGGCAGTCCCTTCGAGAGAGCACCTACTCTCTCAGGGACAGGGCACCACCTGGCACCCTCGCCGATCTTTGAAGAGATTTTAGACGCGAGGAAGACTTAGGTAACCTCCGATTGCGGTGGCTAATACCGTCACTCGGGCTAGAGCCCCCTCCCCGAGCGCGCCTATGCCCTGACGTGAAGTCTATTCACTGAATGGTGTGTCTCTCGCTGAGAAGACCCCCGTAATTTGCCAGATCAGCGTTGTGCTTTCTTTACGCCGAGAGAAGCTGGAGAGCAGGCTGTCGCCCTCCACACTCAAGGTTACGTGGCTGCCATCTCCGCTCTCATGACGCGGTGGCTGGCAGCACCGTGGGAACGCATAACCTCATCATCCGGTTCCTCAGGGGCGTTAAGCGAATTAATCCATCCGCCCCCTCTCATGCCCTCTTAGGATCTCGCCCTCGCTACACAAGCCGCGTCAGATCCCTTCGATCCTCGACTCAGTATCTTTCTGTCCCTGAAGACAGCTCTGCTGGTCGCGTTGATATCGATTAGAGGGTCGGGGACCCGGAGGCATTTTTCGGTCAGTGACTCGTGCCTGTAATTGGGCTGGCTTCTCTCACGTCCTGAGACCCCGCCCGCGATATGTGCCCAAGGTTCCTACCACTCCGTTTTAATACGAGGTAGTGAGCCTGCAAGCGCTGCCCTCGGAGGAGGCAGACCCAGCCCTTCTTTATTGTCCAGTTCGCGTTTTGCGTATTATCCGGACCGCACTCAGAGTTTAGATCATCTGAGCAGCTCTTCGTCTGTTATAACGGTCGGCAGCAGGGAAGTGCCGTACCGAAATAAGTTCCCACTAGATTGTGGATGCCTTTCTTTCACTATCAGAGCCGAGATAAGCCGCGTCCCCCGAGAGCGCGTGCGCACTCCACTCGGAGTTTCGCATCCTCTCGAGCGCGCGCACGCGGCGCCCCTCTAACAGACTTCTGTAGAGCTGCGGGCTGGGTGACACCCAACACATTTGCAAGGTTTTACAATCTGCGAGTGGAGCCGGTTTCCTCAAGGGTATTAGGTAACCCTTGGTGATTGAGGAAACAATTCGGTAGGGTGTTGAAACACGCTTGCTGCGCCATTTTCCCTAACACGGAGATACGTGCGCCTTTTTATCTGTCAGTAAAGTTCCCCGTCAGGTGAGCCCTGCAGATTCCTCCGTGGCCCCCAGCACTGACTCAGCGGAGGAGTCACTTGCTGGCCCACTACGTTGTAGGTCTGCCCGCTGGTCAGCCCGCGTTTTGGGTAAAGGTGCCTGCGATGCGTGATCCCCACTAGGCGATCCCATATGCTTATTCCGCCACGGTTAAGTCCCCCCCCTGGGCGGACCCGTGTCTTCCCTCCCCGCTAACCACTCTTTTGCTATGCGTACTCCCCCTTTTTAGGGCTAGTCCATAGGTAAATTCTGCCATCTATCCCCCCTTGGGTAACGGATGGCCTCCGCAGCGTCCTCCCTATCGGGATTGCACGCTTCCCAACGTACTGTCGTATTTTCCTAGAATTATCTAGATGCTCACGACTTCCCAAAAAATATATCTAAATCCGTAAAACTTCTGTTGAAGTAGGATAAATTAGGGCCAGGGACACGTTGGAGGACCGCGCCCCCCATGATGCGGGTGCGTCACGCTTGCTTGACTATCTCCTCATCGGGGGTGTTGGTAAGGTGCAGTCATTATGGCGCTTTCAATGGGCTCCCAATGCGTGGATTTTACAAATCAAATCCACTTATAGTGCTGAAGTTCCCCCCGAAGGGGAACGTTCGAGGTTACTAAAGTAACCCTTCGTTCCCCGAGGAGGGGAACGGAAGCACTATACTCCGTCGCCATAATGACTGTCCCTTAGCTGTTGAAAGTCTCTTCAGCTTAAAAAGGATAGCGTCTGCTGGCGCCAGGTGAGCTTATATACTCAGTTGATTGCTTATGCCGCTCACCTGCGCAGGCTTGCGCTGCCAATTCATTCTTAATTGGCCCGTTCAATACTCTTTCAGACGAGTAGCTTCTGAACCGAACCTCCCAATGCGTGGATTTTACAAATCAAATCCACTTATAGTGCTTCCGTTCCCCTCCTCGGGGAACGAAGGGTTACTTTAGTAACCTCGAACGATCTCTGGGCATGTCCCCTGCAACAGAAAAAAACCCTCTCATTTGGGACTGAGGTTTCTGGGACAGCGAGATATGATTTAGCCAAGGTTGACAGCAGTGGGTAACGCTGCGCATTGTCTTTCCACCACTTGAGAGGACAAGCCATGAGTGAGATAGAGGTCTCTTTGCAGTGCAAGTCAATGTCTGCATCAATCTAACAAGTGTGCTGTGTTCTGCAGTCCCCATGACTGTTTTTAGTCGTATTCCCCAACGTATATTTCACCACAGTCTGGCAGTGCCTGCATACTGTTTTTCTCCTTTTTCATATCTTTTTAGAAAGAAACTGAAATGCTTCCACACATCCGATTTAAAACCCGCTTTAGGTTCGATCATTTCCAGCTCTTTTCTTCCCCGCTACTAGCAGCACACTCCATTTCCGCATTACTGGATCTGTAGTGACAACAGACCGCAAAGGATGATGGCCACGCCTAGGCTGATGGAAATTGTAGTTCCCGCTACCTCCCGTCCGCTTCATTTGCCTAAGCAAACTTTTCTCAGAAATATAGTTTTGTTGAGTCATGCGCCTACGGTAATATTGAAAAAAAATTTCTATTGCGGTATGACGGTATTTACAATATTGTTACATCCCTACCAATAATGCATTAATGCATTGTAGTCGTAATCTGATTACAAGTCGTAATTGTTTCATTAAATAGAGTTAATAACTAATAAAATTCAGTAGTTTTTTTAATCTAACATTAACTTGGTAATTTGGTAAATTTAGTAAATTTAGTAGAAAATCAGTTTTTTTTCTCACTTTTGATTTTAATCCATTAACTAACATTTACTAATAAGACTTTAATGTTAAGTGCTACTGTAAAATCGCACATACTTCGTAAACCTTTTTCCTCATTATACCTGTTAAAGTAACCTTTTTTTGTAGCTTAGGTCAATGTTGGGATAATACCATAAACCCTGGTAAACGCTTCAGCAATTGATCGCAACAAGAAAATTGGCTTTTAGGATAATTCTGACCTTGGCGGTTTGTGGTAATTCCCCCCAGGACCACGACATGGCTGAATCCTCCTGGTGGTTTTTACACAGCAGCTCAGAGTCACTCTTAGGGCTGCAGGGACGAGACGCATTAAGACTGGAGAGAAAAAGAGACGACAGTCAAAACACTACTTACTGAACAAACAGGATTTACGCATACATTTCACATGCAAATAGTCCCATTGGGTGAGTGTCACTTTATTTTATTAATGGTTTGGTACTATTTTTATAGGTAAGGTTTACATTTCAAATCTCTTAGTGCAGACCTTTAAACTGATCACACTTGTAGTAATGTGATCCGATCAGAAAATACGTGTGAAGTAAGCAAGTGTAAACAGCTCCTATGGGTTTGTGTTAGAATCAAGAGTGCTTTTCACATTTTTATTGCCTTCAAAACAACACTTAAAGGGGACCTATTATGCCTCTTTCTACAGGATGTAAAATAAGATGTCCCTAAAGCGTGTATGTGAAGTTTCAGCTCAAAATACCACACAAATAATAGTTTATAACTCTTTGAAACTCACCCTTTTAGGCTTTGATCCTAATTGTGCTGTTTTGGTGACTGTCTCTTCAAATGAGGTTGTGTTCTTTTTAGAAGAGGGCAGAGCCAGAAATGCCTGTGTGTCAGCATAGTGGCAGATTCAAGACTGACATCCTATGTCAGTGGTTCTCAAAGTGGGGGTCGGGACCCCCTGGGGGGTCGCGGGACAATGAGAGGGGGTCGCTTGGTGATTTACAAAAATCTAATAAATTTGAATAAACTTTTATGATTACTATTGTTAATCCATAACCTACAGAAGATAAAAAATAGTTATATAAAAAATACAGTATCCAAACAAAAAGCCATCAGCCTTTGGGTTGTTGTTTTTTACATTGGTTGCAACATTAGATTAATGACAAAGCAATAGCGTCAGTGCACCAGATTTTACAGCACTAGCTAAACTTTCTGACACCGTTACAGCACTCACGTACATTTAAAATACAAACAGGACACTAAACATGGAGTATGATGTGTAAGTGGCAGTCTCCAAAATTAAACCAAGAAAAGACTTGGGATGAAACTTAAATATTGTGCCCACCAGTCTAATTAGATGAGGTTAATATAAAATAATAATAATAAAAATTATATGGGACTGTTGCACTTTCTTGTGTTGTCAATATGCTTGTGTTTATATAGGCTGATTGGTTTGTGTGAGTGTTGTGTGCAACGTTTGTATGATTATAACCTCTTACGAAAATAGTGGGGGTCGCGAGTCATTGGCATTGTTATTTTGGGGGTCCCGGGCTGAAAAGTTTGAGAACCCCTGTCCTATGTTAATGAACGTCACTAGTCGGGAGGGGCTTTTCTCCTCTGACACGTACAAAGGGAGAATGTCAATCAAAGTGTTTCTACAGACTGTTTTTATCAAGTTTGATTATAAACAATTAAATAAAAACATTTTTACCATTAGAAGCTGAAACTGTTTCCGCACATCTGTGTTTAAACCTCTTATAAAAGTGATTTTTGGATTAAAGGTCCCCTTTAAGATTTCAGAAGGCAAAGTTTAAGTCCTGGCTGAAACATTTAACAACATGTCCAGTAATGTATAAGAATTAGGTCAGTAGGCTGAGAATGTAGCTGGTTGTTTGAACAAATGTTATCGGGTCAAATGCATTACCTCTGTATGCGGTTGAAAATAGACACGCTTAAAACGTTTCATTGTTTTGTTTTTTTTACATCTATGTATTGTCACCCAAAAATGCGACAAAATTAATTTTAATTCCAGAAAAAACATAAAGAAACAATAGAGAAAGCAGTAAAAAGATTATTTGAAACTATTCTATACTGTGAGTGTGTGTGTTTGTGCTTTACCTGTGAACAGGGCTCCAGTCTCCATCTGAGTGTGCATAACATGTATTTGGTTTGTTTCCAGTGGATGATCCTCCACTCGACAGGTCTCTAAACACATAAAAATATCCAGTGTTAAGCAATATAGTCTAAAAATGTAATAAACACTTTAAATGAACGTTTATTTCTGCTGCTTAAAGGAATAGTTCACCCAAAAATGTAAATTCTGTCATCAATTAATCCCCCTTTCACTTGTGCCAAACCTGTTAGAGTTTCTTTCTTCTGTTGAACTCAAAAGAAGATTTTGAAGAATGTTGGAAACCGGCAGCCAATGACGTCCAGAGTACACAGTATATCTGTGTTTCTACAACAGATGTCAGTGGAAGCCATTTCCTACATTCCTCAAAATATCTTTTTTAGCATTCAACAAAAGAAAACTAATTTATGTTAGTTAAATTATATAAGTTAGTTATAGTTAATTTATTATATATTAGTTAATATATATTAATTTAAACAAATGTATATATATATATAAAGTTTGATGTGAGCATTTTTGTGTGGAGTTTGCATGTTCCACCCGTGTTGGTGTAGGTTTCCTCTGGGTGCTCCAGTTTCCCGTGCAGTCCAAAGACATGCGGTATAGGTAAATTGGGTAAACAAAATTGGCTGTAGTGTATGAGTGTGAATGTGAGTGTATGGGTGTTTCCCAGTACTGGCTTGCAGCTGAAAGGTCATCTGCTGTGTAAAACATATGTTGGAATAGTTGGCGGTTCATTCCGCTGTGGCGAACACTGATAAATAAGGGACTATGCTGAGTAAAATGGGACTAAGCCGAGTAAACAG
Organism: Danio rerio; assembly: GCF_052040795.2. Classification (NCBI taxonomy): domain Eukaryota; kingdom Metazoa; phylum Chordata; class Actinopteri; order Cypriniformes; family Danionidae; genus Danio; species Danio rerio. Next base: position 51,054,148 of record NC_141040.1, on the reverse strand, counting down.
TGTTTAAAAATTATTTTTATGTTTTTTGGATGAACTGTCCTTTTAATATTTTTTGCAAATCATTTTTCAAAGTAAAAAAAAATGTATTTATTTTGAAATTTGAATATAATCTTTTGGGGAAATTTTGAATGTTTTTGTTGTTACATTTAAGCAGTTTAATATGTCTTTGCCGAATATCTGTTTGAATTCACAGCCCTTTGGCCGCCGGGAAGAAGGAGGCGGAGAACCGACTTAGTTTTAAAATATTTATTTATAATATGAACGGCAGCTCCTCAATGAGACTGCTGTCAAACTGAAAACAAAAGTAAAACAATATGACCGGGCCCGGTCCTCTCTTGGCTTCCTCTGCCATCGTTCCTCCTCTTATAGTCCAGATCTTCTTCCGTGGGATCCGAGGCCGGTGCGCAGCTCAGGTGTATCCACTTACGCGGCGGCCTCATTCCGTTCCCACGGCTCTCGGCCACGCCCCCTCACCACACTGTTTTTATTTTTTTACTATTTGTTTACTGTTTTTATTCTATTTACTATTTTTTATTTTACTGTTGTGTATCATGCTTACCACAAAAACATTAAGTACCACAAATGTTTCCATCACTGATAAAAACTGAAATACATTATCAAATATTGCATCGGAAATATATTATAACTCAGCACGAAATCAGCATTTTAGAGCTTTACCATCAGAATTTAAAAAAAAATCTGTTTAAGAGAATAAATATATTTTAAAAGCAAATTATATTAGAAAACATTTATTGATTTTTTTATTTATTTTATAATATCACTGTATAAGCACATTAATTCAGCCTTGGTGAAACTTTACTTAACTTTGTTATACATCAAATATATCTATTTTGATATTTTTGCATTCTCTATTTAACATCTTAAGGTCTCGTGAAATTATTTTAAATATGCATTTTTTTATTTGATGTTTGACGTAATCTTAACTAAAACATGAAGAGAGGGCAGGAAATAGAGTAGCTCCTCCCCCTTTTTTTAAAAAGAAGCCAATAGCATTATTTCATAGCTCAGTGAGTGGTTGAACTCTAGTGCATCAAATGAAAAGTAAAAAAAAAAGTCTTGAAGGGGCGGGGCATGTCAGATACTAGAGAGCATTTCATTGGTTATGATTTAATGTGAAACTGAAGTATGAGGTGACGTGAATAAAACCGCTGATCCATTTAGGCCAGGGGTCACCAATCCTGGTCCTGGAGGGCCGGTGTCCCTGCAGGGTTTAGCTCCAGCTTGGATGTTTCAAATACACCTAGTAAGACCTTGATTAGCTTGTTCAGGTGTGTTTAATTAGGGTTGGAGCTAAAATCTGCAGGACACCGGCACTCCAGGAACAAGTTTGGTGACCAGTGATTAAGGCGGACAAGACAAACTGCAGGCTTTGGATGTTTATATCTTGTTTACATCTACTAAACGCAAATTTAGTCACTGTTTTGGAGCACACTAGATTACAGATCACCTTAAAACTAAAAATACTCATACTAGCATCTAAAAAACTTTGTTTTAATTTACAGGACCTTGAAAATGGCCAGCTGACCTGTTCTGATCGGATTGCTCGCTGCTGTTGATGTCCATGTTGAACAGCTCCTCATCCGAGAACTCCACGCTCTCCTCTCTTTTCACACCCTCCATTCTGCACTTCTTCCTCCTCTTCCTCCTCTTCTTCATTTGGCTATTCTCATTGCTTGATCCCATCATAACCCCTTCATCGGACGGAATGGGAGATGTTGCCAGGTAAGGCGGAATTACTTCCTGTGGGAAAAAAATATTATAAAATACAAAGGTGTTCTAGGCGACATGGGGGCGCAGTGGTTAGTCAAACAACAAGAAAGTCACTGGTTTGAGTCCAGGCTGGGCCAGTTGGCATTTCTGTGTGAAGTTTGCATGTTCTCCCCGTGTTGGTGTGGGTTTCCTCCGGGTGCTCTGGTAACGTTTCCTCCACAGTCCAAAGACATGCACTGCATTCGTCTGTGAATTGATGAAGCTAAATGGGCTGTAGTGAATGAGTGTGTGGGTGTTTTCCAGTACTGGGTTGCAGCTGGAATGGCATCTGCTGTGTAAAACATATGCTGGATAGGTTGGCGGTTCATTCCATTGTGGTGACCCCTGATGAATAAAGGAACTAAGCTGAGGGAAAATGAATGACAAAAGTGTTCTGTAAATTGAGGAAAGCAGCATGAATAGTGTGAAGTAAGTGTGTGTTTTGAGTTTGTGCAACATTACTTTGAAATTATAATGTGAGTGTAATAGTATACAATGCCATATCAAAACAAAATCATGAAATAATGAAAATAAGACTCTGTGGGTATATAAAGAGGATGTCTGCTCAGCTGATCTCAACAAACCACAAAGTCTGAGTCTCATAAACGTCTCATTTCTATTCAATGCTAAAGCTGTCTAACATTCACAGTGGTCTTGAAGGGATAGTTCACCCAAAAATGTCAATTAACTCACTGTTTACTCTTCCCTCAAGTGGTTTGAAATCCAAAAATTGTTTATTTCTTCTGTTGAACACTAAAGAAGTATTTTTGAAGAAAGCTGAAAACGTGTAACCACTGATTTCCTTAGCAGGAAAGATAAATACATAGAATACTATGGAAGCCAGGGGCGGACTGGCCATCTGGCAATTCTGGTAAATGCCAGAAAGGCCGGACCATTCTTTAAATGTGGGCCGGTCAGGTTTTTTTGTAATATGCATTGTTTTTACATGCAGGCAGCTTTTATCTCTTGCAAGATGTGAAATTATGATGATGATGATGATGATAGTAATAATAATAATAAATGTTGTAAATAATAAATGGGTGGCTGGTTTCGATGGGCCGCCCTGATCCAACTCAATCAAAATCTGGCAAGAACGTCAAACAAACAGCAAGTGTAACACAAGATCATTTTCAGAAATGGACCGTAAAAAAAGTAAAGGCGGTGCCGAAAGTATCAGAGATAGCAAAAAGAGGGCCCTAAAATCATCCATTCATTCATTTTCTTGTCGGCTAAGTCCCTTTATTAATCCGGGTTGCCACAGCGGAATGAACCGCCAACTTATCCAGCAAGTTTTTACGCAGCGGATGCCCTTCCAGCCACAACCCATCTCTGGAAAACATCCACACACACATTCACACACACACTCATACACTACGGACAATTTAGCCTACCCAATTCACCTGTACCGCATGTCTTTGGACTGTGGGGGAAACCGGAGCACCCGGAGGAAACCCATGCGAAGGCAGGGAGAACATGCAAACTCCACACAGAAACGATAACTGAGCTGAGGTTCAAACCAGCGACCCAGCGACCTTCTTGCTGTGAGGCGACAGCACTACCTACTGCGCCACTGCCTCGCCTGGCCTTAAAATCAGATGCTGCCAAATGCATAAAACTAACAGAAATATTCTCGAAAGGTTTAAATTCGGCTGCTGCATCGTAGGACAATAGTGCGGTAGAGGAGATAAGAAAACAGAAAATATACTTCTAAGTCATTATACTAAAATATACTAAGTGATTATCATGCCATTCCTCTGACAGTAACCTACACTGTGTTTAACAGTTGTAAGCAGAACTCCCGTACATTTTAAAATGTCTTTATCAGCAGATAATGTGGGATTTAGGCTATTTAGACTGCTGTATGCTACCAGCAAGAACCTAAGGCTATAGCCATAGTACTGTAGGCATTTGTAGTGAACTCTGAATAGCTAGTCTTTAAAGTAAAACAATAAATACATGCATAGGTTACAGTCTGCAATTAATCCTCTCATTGTCAGAGACAAACAATGCAATCAATCCAGAATTCCTTTGATTCTTTATTCTTCCCATAAAGTGTCTAACAAGTACTGAGCATGCAAGTGCTAACAATCACTTTGGGGATCCATGTGGGTTGGTGTGTGTGTGTGTGTGGTCTACAACAAATTCATTCATTCATTTTATAATAAATAAAGGGCTTAGTCCCTTTATTAATCCGGGGTTACCACAGCGGAATGAACTGCCAACTTATCCAGCAAGTTTTTACGTAGCGGATGCCCTTCCAGCCGCAACCCATCTCTGGGAAACATCCACACACACATTCACACACACACTCATACACTACTGGCAATTTAGCCTACCCAATTCACCTGTACCGCATGTCTTTGGACTGTGGGGGAAACCGGAGCACCCGGAGGAAACCCACACGAAGGCAGGGAGAACATGCAAACTCCACACAGAAACGCCAACTGAGCCAAGATACTAAAACACTTCCATGTACAATCAACATGAGATCACTCGCTGATTGGCAGAAATAAAAGCTTGTCAGCCTTTTTAACACTGTGGCTCTAATTAAGGATAAATAACCCATATGATAGGAGTAACCTGTGAATGTGTATCACACACACACATACACACCTTTACACACAAATGGAGATACAGCACTAGCAACACTGAAGCATACTTTAATTCACAGGTAACTACATATCATAAAGAATTAACAAATGTACTAATCTACACAAATATTGTTGCTTTTTTGCTATATATTCTATTCCTTTTTGTGCTACTGCTTTTAACCGTAACTATACCATAATTATGACCTGTAAGTTATGTCATAATTATTCATATTTATGCATTAGGTCACCTATATTTGTTTCATAAGCACATATTTATTCAAAACAAGAATGAAGCAAAGCCTAGCATAAGCAGTGATCCAAGTTGTAGTGCTGCATGTCCATTTGTGCATAATGGTGTGTGTGTGTGTGTGTGTGTGTGTGTTCACAGGTTACTCTAGAGGTGCTTAACCCTGATCCTGGAGATCTACCTTCCTGCAGATTTTAGCTGCAACCTATTTACTCCTATCATAAATAATAACAGAAAAATGGCATAAACAGACAGCAGACGAACTCTACAAGAATCACAGATTATTTTGCCGGCTATTGGCAGAAATAAAAGCTGGTAGCTAGCTCTCAGCAACTCTCACATGGTCGCCCACTGAAGCTAAGCAGGGCTGTACCCGGTCAGGACCTGGATGGGAGACCACATGGGAGAGCTAGGTTGTTTTTCAAAGTCTAAGACAGTGGGCCTCCCTTTTGACACAACTTATCCATTGGCGCCCCCTCCTCCCACACACGCACACACACACACACACACACACACACACACAAACACACACACACAATATATATATATATACACAGTATATATAAAGACACAGACAGATGTCAGACTGTTAACTCACTTTTATCATCATTTGCATGAAAGTGCAATTATTCCAGGAACTGTCCATCCCAGTCAAAACAGTCGAAGTTTAGTGGGTCTCATGCTGTCATTAGCCAAAATATCTTGACAAACCACACATAAAGGTCGTGGTTCATCAGCTGGTCCTGTCCACGTAAATCCTAAACTCAAATAGTGATCATCATATTGTCGTCTTTTGGGTTTAAGCCCTGAACTTGAAGGCTTTGAATCGGGGGGTCTCAGAAACCGATCCATTGTATTAGCAGGCATATACCTGTATTGGTGGGCTTGCCAAACAGAAGCGAATTCACAGCTATGGCCTTCTGGGTAAAAAAGGTTTTCTTATTTTTGACGTATTATTTTTTTTTAGCTTTGTTTAATTAAAATATTTTTATATTTATATATATTTTTATTATATAATATTTTTTCCCGCGCCTCCCCTGACATGCTCTGGTGCCCCCCAGGGGAGGCGCGCCTCACACTTTGAAAACCCCTGCTCTAGAATAACTGCTTTAATCTTTTCCAGAATGCAGCTCTGTTCTAGAAAACTGGATTAAGATCACAAAAGGGTCACATTAGGCTTTGAGCTTGGTTTCACACAGCACTGAACACAGTTTTCACATCCAGCTTTGAGTTTGTGTGTTCTTTGAGTTCAGCCAAGATCTGATATGCTTAGATGCTCTGCTGGTCAAATTCACAGAGCTTGTGTTTGCTGTTCTCGGTATCTGGGTTTCCATCACTCTGTGCTAATGCGCATTTTGAAGTGTCACATGAGAAGCGAGTGATGGAAATGCTCAATGTTACATTTAATTCGCAAAAAAAAAAAAAATCTTTGTTCATTTGATTTGGCTTTCCAAAAAGGGTAACGCGAATAGCGGGAGATGTAAACTAGCAAACATTAGACCCATGTGACTCCATTATGCTTGCCTTGTTTACTGTTGGTTGCTAGGTTACCAATACTACAGCAGGGCTCGAAATTGCGACCATTTTGGTCGCATATGCGCCCGAAAATTAATCTATGCGACCTCATAATATATCTGGGAGCATTAGTGCGACTGCAGATAATGGTTGTAGTGCGACCTGTTTTGATTTTTTGTAAAAACGTGCTGAATCGCTCTTCCCTGCCGCTATATTGGTTCATATTAGCTGTCATTCACTCACGGTATTCCGCTGCCAGATGACAGGGAAGGAGCTTTTATGACCACAGGAAATGCAAACGGCTGAAGAGTGAAAACTTAAAGCACACAGGTTTGCAAAACCCACCTAAATTGAGGCGCAGATGAAAGCGATCATGACACGTCACGTGGTGAATAATGATCCGCCAGCTGAGATCAATCGAGTACGCGCTTCTTGGAGAAGGTGCCCGAATCTCCATGCGTTGCATTCACTGCGAGTTCAGCACAAATGTCCGCTAAAAGTCAAATCTAATACTGTACATATCATCGCCAAAGAAGCTCGCCTTTACTAAGTTTACACTGAAACTGCGGCTCATAACAAAGACCGGTATTGCGCCGATGGTTAGCGCAAGAATCCTGCTCTGCCTACTCATAAATTGGGTCGGCTGACTCGCCTGCTTTCCACAAACACAGAAAAATGAAGATCAGCTCAGACTGAACCTTTAAATTGACACAAACTGAAACCAAAACTTTTAAAGAGTGATAGAAGTGAGACTTTACTTACTTTCTTTTGTCTATTCTTTTTTGAGGTGTATATTATTTTTATATTTAGTTACTGATGACTGCTTTGCAGCTTTCATCATTGAATGATTTATTATAATCTTTTGTTTGTTTTGTAGCAGAAATATTATTTATTAAATTGACATGCATATAAAAACAGCAGTACAAAATCAATATTTCTCACTGCAATGATTCATTTTTGTTTGATGCAAACTATACAATTATTTTTCATAAAGTAACAGACTTTTTATAGCAGATAACCTACATTCATGCACATTCAAGGCAGCATCATAATGAGAAATGGAATTCATTGTTACTATTATTGTCATTTTTTATCATCATTAATATTCTATGGCCTAATTATTAGACATTCATTTTGGAATTATTGCACACAAATATCAATGTCTTTGCAGCATTAGTTAGATAGTTGTTTCTGGTTTTTGTCAGTCCTATTAAAGTTGTTTTAAAATACAATAAATCCCTTAAAAAACAATTTGCAGCGATGCTCATTCATTTTTGGTGGGTGCTCCTAAATTTTTTCTGGTGCTCCTAAATTTTTTTTGGTGCTCCTAAATATTTGAAGTTGGGAGCACCGGTGCTACTAAGTAAAAAAAGTTAATTTCGAGCCCTGCTACAGTGAGCTCCTCTAACTCGATGGAAACACACCTAATCAGAATTAGAGATTTTTTAATTATTGAAAAGATTTGCTTCATGTAAGGATGTAAACCCCACTACTGATAGGAATAGAAGAAAATGGAGTCTAGAAAGGAAAGGGAAGTAGCATGAATATTGCTAAATGAAGAAAAAAAATTTTTCTCTGATGTTTTGCACCTGATCATCTTCTGTCTCCTTCACAAAGAAAGCCTCTCCATTTTCGCCCAACTTCATGTGTAAATTAACAGGCTCGCCGTTAATCTCAATGTCCACCTGAATGATAAAAACATGAAGGTCAGAGCTTGTTGTGTTGTCTCTGTGACTGAAATCCGTTGTTTTTCATGACACTCACCACTTTCTCTCGTGATCTCAGGACGCCCATTTTTCCGAAGCGCACGTGAAATGGAGAGCAGACCAGCGCTCCGTCCGGCTGCCGGACAACAATGACATCGATGCAGCCGGAGAGTGTAGCAGGATTCAGACCTCTGTAGAGCTCCTTCACCTGCACGAACACCTGCCCCGCCAGCTGACCCACGTAATTCATGGTCTGAGTCTGCATGGAGACAAATGGAGAGATGCCAATTTATGAAACCTCTATATTGAGAATTATGGTCAGTATGAGCTCTATACAGCACAGTTGCTAAAGAAACACTTTTTTTTAATATGCTCGTTTTACAGCTCTCCTCTAGTTGAGTTTTACCATATTTGAATCCTTTCAGCCGCTCTCTGTGTCTTGCTTCTTCTCTGTGACCTATTATGCCCCTTTTGCAAGATGTAAAATAAGTGTCTGATGTCCTTAAAGTGTGTATGTCAAGGTTCAGCTCAAAATGCCACACAGATAATGTTTTATAACTCTCTGAAACTGACCATTTAAGGCTTTGAACTTAATTTAGCCATTTTGGTGGCTGTCGCTTTAAATCCAAATGAGATTGGGCTCTTTTTAAAAGAGGGCGGAGCTACAAATGCAAGCATAATGTCAGCATAGTGGTAGATTCAAAAACATGCTAATGAGAGAGATCATCATTATGTCAGGGTTCTGCCACTCTGGTCTTGTAAATTCTTGTTTTGGTGGCAGAGCTCTGACACTACCCATGTCTGGTCCTGTTTCTGTCTCTGTGTGCGCGCGCGCGCCGTCGTGGGTGTACGCAGAGTGTGCGCGCTGCCGCTTGATGTGGCCGCGCACGCTCTGCGTCCCTCAGACGCGCGCGCTCTTGTACTAGTGTTTGTGTTTGTTCTGTTAGCATCGCGCTGCTTTATTCTCGGCGCCTCCGTCTAGTTGGTTTCAGTTTTGGTTGGCGCTGAGATGAAGCATGCGCGTTGCTTATGTGTGAGCGCACGTTAAGGTGTTTATCTATTGTGTCTTGCGTCTCTTGTCAAAGCACGTGGCTCGGTGTTTACATTGTGGTCACGTGCTTTCGTCGTGTGCTTCAGTGTTGTGCTTGTCTTGTCATGAACATGCGGTTAATGAGTTCTCTCATTGGCTGCATGTTCTTGTCCTGTTTTATGTGAGCGCATGGCTTGTGTTGTCTCTCTGTGTCATGCGCTCTCCCATCTATTGTCTAGTCCCACCCTCCTTGTTAACTCATTATTAGTTTGTCATGTTCACCTGTGTGTCAATTTACTTTTGCTTTATAATCCCCTCATGTTTTCAGTCCTGTGCCAGTTCGTCGTCGATATTACTCTGTTTTGTTGTCTCCAGTCCTGTTTTGTCCTGCCAGCCCTGTCAAGTTTGTTTTTGCTTTTTTATTCATGTTTTCCCCTTCGGGGTAGTTTTGTTGTGCCTTTTATTTTTATTTGTATTTTATAATAAATAATCCAACATTTTTCTGCAATTGTGTCTTCGCTCTTTTTTTTTTTTTCCCCCTCACCAACCGTGACACATTAATGGGCCCCTCAGCAGGGCCGGATTAAGAACACATTAGCCGCATTTCCACTATCAGGCCAGTGCGAGCCAGGGCTTATATCGGGCCAGGCCGGGCCAATCGCCCCGGAGGTTGAGCAGTGAGGCGGAAATCATGTCGCGTTTCCACTGTGGGGCTAGTAGCTCGCAGCGCGTCATGCAAACCCCGCCCCCAGAACATCCCCCGAATCGAACGTCACTCAAACCGCCCACTTCAGCGAAAAATGAAATGAATTTGAAAATTTGAATTTTGAATTTTACAAATGAAAGTTTAATATAAATTTGAAACAGTTTGTTATAGTACCTAATATATGAGTACCTAATTGTTGTAATTCTTTAAATTAGCCTATTTCAATATAGGGCTATTTTATCTAGATATGACACTATTGTTTTGAGCCTACAAAAGTGGACATGAAATTTGTAAAGTTTAATGTCTTTCTGTTGTATTCATATAGTGTACTTATCTCCAAAATAAATTTAAACAATAAAAATAAAAGAAAAAAAGCAGCTCGCGGCATCAACAGAGCTATGAAGGGAGCGCTCTTTTCCTCTCTCACACATATACACAGGCATCTAAACGCGCAAAAACACACTTATTAAACTTGACAAAACCTCTTGAAAACCTTTACTGTCTGCTGTGTCTTTAATATGGTGTAAAGATTATTATGCGTTATTGAAACATCAAAGAGATGCAGCAAAGAAAAGTCACTTATAAAAATTTGTTCCAGATGTTTTCTTTCCCTTATTTATTTATTTATTTGTTTGTTTATGTGTTTGGCGCATGTACTCGTGTGCGATCGGAAAACTGTGCCCGCCTCTCCTTTCACTCCGCCCCGAAGCCATGGCTGGCCCTCTTTGGCCCAAGGTATTCGGCGGGCCGAAAAAGGCCGGCTGCTGGCCCCAAGAAAGCCCCGCTTTGGCCCGATTAGGCCCCGGAAGTGACAGTGGAAACGCCACAGGCCTTGGCTCGCCCTGGCTCGCTCGCTTTAGGCGCGATAGTGGAAACGTGGCTATTGGGCCCTGGGGCTAAAGCAAATCAAAAAATATTTAACCTGCTTTTGTTTTAGCTAAGATAAGAAACAAATAAACCTAGAAGAAAAAATATTATAGGAAATACTGTTAAAATTCCTTGCTCTGTTAAACATCATTTGGGAAATATTTATTTAAAAAAAAAATTCTCAGGAGCGCTAATAATTTTGACTTTAACTGATAATCATTTTAAATAATCGTGATCACAATTATGACCAAAATAATCGTGATTATGATTTTTCCAAAAATCGAGCAGCCCTAGTAGAGAGTTGCAATAGTCCAGTCTGGAGAGAACAAGAGCTTGAACAAGGAGTTGAGCTGCATGTTCAGATAGGAAGGGTCAGACCTTTCTGATGTTGTAGAGTGCGAATCTGCAAGATCGAGCAGTTCTAGAGATGTGGTCAGAGAAGTTTAGTTGGTCATCAATCGTTACTCCTAGGCTTTTCACCGTTTTGGATGCAGTAATGTTTGCCCCATTCATCTAGATTGTAAAGTTATGATGTAGAGTCGGGTTGGCAGAAACTTCAAGCATTTCCGTTTTCGCGAGGTTAAGCTGAAGATGATGATCTTTCATCCAGTGTGAAATGTCCGACAGGCAGGCTGAGATGCGAGCCGGAACCGAGGGATCATCAGGGTGAAAAGAGAGGTTATAGCTGGGTATCATCAGCATAGCAGTGGTAGGAGAATCCATGTTTCTGGATGACTGATCCTAAAGATGTCGTGTAGATGGAGAAGAGAAGTGGCCCAAGTACAAAGAACACGGTAAACTCTGTGCAACCCTACTTTTGGAAAACTAGAGCAACCGGAGGAAACCCAAGCCAACATGGGGAGAACATGTAAACTCCAAAGAGAAATGATAACTGGCCAGCCAGTACTCGAACTAGCGACCTTCTTGCTGTGACACGACAGTGCTAACCACTAAGCCACTATGCTGCCCCCACTTAATTTTAGCGAATGGCATAACACTGTAATTCATGATAGTACAGTGATGTGAAAGTGACAGTACATCAAGTACATCTTTTCTAAAAATGCTATCCTACTTTGTTTACTCTTCTCCGGTCAATCTGATACCCTCACAAGCAGCGATGCAATATTGATCTTCTGTCAATCTGCTGAAGCTTTAATGAATATCACAGTACAAGCAGTTCTGTCACCAGTTACTAATGTGCTTGATCAAACAGCCATGATGCATTTATTATAAACTTAGTCTGGATGAAATGAAGCATCCTCTACTGAACACCCTTACAGACCCTAGTAAACTCACAGAATCTGTTTTATAGTTACACACAGAACCTGAGTGTGCTCGTGTGAGATTATCTATGCTGCTGCTCTCTTCCTGGTGTCATATTCCACCATAAGTTAATAATGTCGGCCCCAGACGTGCTGATTGAGTTACGAGGACAGATGATTCCAGAAATATACAGAGGAGAAGCACTAAGCAGAGTCAATGCAGTAGTGAACCGTTCGAGTCCTGGGCTTGCAATTAGACACGTTATTCAAAACTGTCCTTCACATGCAAAGAGGAAACGCAAAACTGAGCGAGAGAGAGCGAAGTTATATAATCAAATATGATCATACAGCAGAATTATTCATTTATTGTTACATGTTATAATATAAATTAGAATTATGTCATTACATATATTATTATGTTATATTACTATAAATAAATGTACTAAATATTCACTACCGGTCAAAAGTTTGGGGTCAGTAGGATTGGACAATGACCACAGATTACAACCAAGAAATTTCTCAACATCACAGCACATAATGAAGATCAAAAAGAAGACATAAAAATACAAAGTAATAATAATAATAGAAGAAAACATGAATTAGGCAACGTTTATGGTGGTCTAAGGTTTTGCAAAAATGTACCTGAAATCCTGGGACCTACATATTCAAGGAAAGGAGTCCAGATCTGATAAAAAAGTATCACTTTTTCTCCCTGACCAGTGGGTAAAATATTCCAATGACATAAGATCAAATATTACCTTATGCCATTCTGATACTGTCAGTGGTTTATTAGATATCCATTTGAGAAACATACACTCAAGGGCAGCATATGTATGAAAGTTAAACAACTTCCTGTTTCTTGCATTCTTCAAATTATTATCAGAAAGACCTAACAAAAAATGAAGAGGATCGAAGACATATCTTGTATTAAATATAAGACTTAATCTCCTACACATCTACGTTTTTGAAAATAATGAATAGAGCACAAATCAATGATTTATTTTAACTATTTAGTCTGATATGTTTACTGTTCCAAAATAGTATGTTTCTTAAAAAAAACATTTTGGTGTTCAATGGGAAAATGTATTTATTTTTGTTTAGTTTTACCCAGACATTTAAAAACAAGAGCAGTAATCACAATAATTACCATGAAACCGTGGTATTTTTATTCAAGGTTATCATACTGTCACAGACTTATACTGGCCCATGCCTAATATAAATATATATATATATAGCCTCTTATGTTTAGTTATTTAAAGTTATTTAGTTATTTAGTTATTTAAAAGTGATGAAAATAACCTATTGTTTGCCATAAAAGTGAGATTACTGAATCAAGACATACTGTAGGAGCCTGATAAAAAGGCTAATTTTAGAAGAAAATTTTAGATGGCACTTAGAGGTTTATATATATATATATATATATATATATATATATATATATATATATATATATATATATATATATATATATATATATATATATATATATAAACAGTTGAAGTCAGAATTATTAGCCCCCCTTTTTATGTATTTTTTTTTTTTACTTTTTTAAATATTTTCCAAATGATGTTTAATAGAGCAAGGAAATTTTCATAGTATGTCTGATAATATTTTTTCTTCTGTAGAAAGTCTTGTTTGTTTTATTTCAGCTAGAACAAAAGCAGTTTTAAATGTTTTAAAATACATTTTTGGTAAAAAAAAAAAAAAAAAAAGATTAGCCCCTTTAAGCTAAACAAACTATTGTTATACAATAACTTGCCTAATTACCCTAAACTGCCTAGTTAACCTAATTAACCTAGTTAAGCCTTTAAATGTCACTTTAAGCTGTATGGAAGTGTCTTGAAAAATATCTAGATAAATATTATTTACGGTCATCATGGCAAAGATAAAATAAATCAGTTATTAGAAATCAATTATTAAAACTATTATGTTTAAAAATATGTTGAAAAAAATCTTCCCTACGTTAAACAGACATTATATATATATATATATATATATATATATATATATATATATATATATATATATATGAAATATATCTTTAATATAATATATTACATTTATAAAATAAATATTATACATTTTATAATTTAGTAAATAATTTGCATAACTTTCATTTCATATTTAAATGGATACTTTATATTATAGAATGCTTACTTGTCTTATTTTATTCAATTACAATGTAAATGGTTGTAAAATGTATGTTGTAAAACATTACATAATCTCAGACTTTAAAAGCAAAATTTCTTGTAATTCAGGACAAATATGAGCATTATTAACACCAAATGTGATAACTTAATAGCTCAGAAAGTGTGAAAGAAAACATTGACTCATTAACAGTTGTTATTACATATGTATTCAGTTATAAATACGAAAACAATGCATCACTTAACAATGTCAACATCTTAAAACATCAATAGCTCACTATAATAGTTCACACATACACACACACAGCTTAAATACACAAAACGAAGTGACATAGGTGTTAATCAATGCATAAAGTCTCTCTCTCACCTGCTGTAGTGTAGCTCCGTTCAGCTCATCGTGTTTTCAGAGCAGTGAGGCACAGATACAGTAATATTCATATATATTCATATTCTCACGGTCATACTCGGTGTCAGTAGACCGACGTGCGTGACGTCACGTACACCGAAATATACGCTGCTAAGAAAAATCAGCCAATCGAAGAAAACGACTTGTTTCCTTCCTCTCTCCGGGTTACTTTCATTCACATTCACGCCTTTACATTGCGCTCCTGAATGGCCTCTTTAAATCCCATTACATCGCTAACAGAAAGGGAATGTGTTGAATCCTCCGGCTAACAGGACTGGACCGACCGAGAGCCAATAATAATAAGTTGTGGGCGGGCGCTGATAGTTTGTTTTATTTCGGGCTCGCGCAGGTACTGCTTTGAGTGACAGCTGTGAGGTGATCCTCCCGTCCAATCAGCGTGCAGATCTCATGATTCACAGTAGCCGCTCTGAGGTGATTACTTTGACCAATCAGAGCGACGCTCTCATCGTTTCCAGTGGCTACTGTAAGGTGATGCTTTTGTCCAATGACTGAGAAGCTTTTACTGACGTCCGATGTCTGGTGCTTTTAAAATATTAATATAGAGGGGCAAGATAAAAATAAATATCACACTTCGTACTTCTTTTTTTAAAAGTATGTTAATTTGGAATATGCAACACATGATAACTTTATAGCAAGAGTATAATGACTATCAGTATATTCCGTTTTTAAGCAAAATAAAAATAAAACTACATTAAAGATCCTCACTCTCACCCACATGGTAAACTTGTCTCAAATTAGGTCAAAACATATCTCATATTGATGTTAAAAAGGTATAATTACAGTAGTTATTCATAAGAAATGAAAACAATAATGTTTAGAAATGTTGCAGAAATAGATTAAATGTAAAACTACGTCAGATAAGTATGTAATCAAATAAATAAGTAAAATATAAAAGAAACAAATCGGACAAAATTAACAATTAAAAAAAGCTAATTATTAATACAGCATGTACTTTGTGTTATAGTGCAAAGGATTTTTGAGAAAGACTGCTATTATGCAACTTAGTTGTTTTCTGTTCAGTCCACTTAAATTTGTAAATATGATTAAGTTAACTTAACTGATTTGTGTTGAAATTATATGGACTTAATCCACCCCCCTACCCCATACCCAACTCTCCTCGGAAAACTCTGGCAAAAATTGGTGCCAGAACACACAGTTATTATGATTTTTAAGCTTTGTGATCAAAAGATAAAAAAATTGCAATGAAAAATTATTTATTTAATTTACTATATTTTTTAGGTGACTGGTTGCAAATTATTGCTGTAGACTGAATTCAAACAAACAGATTAAATGTAGTAATGTTCAATTTTATCTATGTTTAAATTCAGCCCATATCAATCATATATGATTTTGAATTACAAGGACAGAAGGCATGTCCTTGTAAACCTTAATAGAGTAGAACTTGGTCATACCCATGTGATTATACAAATTTCTGTTCTTGTAAACCACCAAAACCTGTACACAAACACACACACACACACACACACACACACACACACACACACACACACACACACACACACACACGCACACAAATACAACCCTCTATTTGCGGATAAATATTTATAAATTGTCTAGTTTTGTCACACCTATGCTCTTGTTTTTGTTTTTGAGAGCTAGACAGACAGTGAGAAAAGAGGAAATAAGAGATTTCCTGAGGTTTTGAGTCACGCCACACTTTGCTTTTATGCTAATGCTCTACTAACCTCATAGTCTGATGGAAAACAGCACACATGTTTATTCTGTATGTGCTCAATTACTATGCTTATAGTTTAGGTAAGAATTTAAATTGGATAAATAATAAAACTGCTCAACAATGTTTTTATGATCATTGAAACTCTATTGTTTTTTAAAGGACCACGACACCCCCCCACTTTCAGTTCAGGTCCACCTCAGAATTTTTTCAAAAGATGCATCATAATGGGCGTGGAGCTCCGCGAGCAAAGGGCAGGAGTGGGCGTGGCCAGCAGAGCAGTAGAGAAAGAGGGAAGCGAACAACTGTTGTCAGTTAGCTCACAAAATGAGACACAAACCAAGAGGAGACGCATGATTTATAGTTTACAAAGTAAAATGAAAATAAATAAACAGTTATTTAATGCCCTGATACATTTGTTATTCATAAATTCATATACATACAACCACAATTTATAGCATTATAAAGATAATCGTGTTCATATAAACACAATAAATGAAGACTTTTCCCTCAATCCCCGGGTCTGAATGCAGACTCAGTGCAGCAGGTCTCTTGCCCTGTCTATTTTAACCATTAGTCCTGCTGGTAATCAGGAGGATTTAGGCAAATATAGCAGCACGGCGATGTGTCTAAATGTGAACGAACTCTTGATAAAAGACAACGTCTGCCATTCTCCAATTGTCGTACTGCTTTCCTGACAAAAATGCTAGCTGCATACACACAGCTTTGCTGTATCGGCTCTGACTGCATCACGGGGAAAATCATGCAACAAACCCCGTGGATCATGGAAACAAACACATACGACCCTTCTTGAACGGTTAAATACTGTGTGCCGTGGGTCCGTGTCTCACAGCTTGGCACTGGCAGGTCTGCCTTGCCTTCGGAGAGCACGCACAGTCATGAATAATTAAGAAGCCGGCTTTTCTCATTAGATAAGAAAACTCAACTATGAATAATAATGAGAAACCGACGTGTCATCTTTGCACTTGCAGTTTTGCCCTACATTGCCGATTTAGATCCCGCCCCAAAAATCATTTTAAACCCGGAAGCTGAAATTACCTGACAAAAGCTCAAAATGATCCAGTTTTACCCACAATTAAAGCTAACAGGTGCTCACATTGTCTAAACTGATGCTCAACACACACAAATCTGTTAAAATCTCAAAAACAGTACTCAAGGGTTTCGTGAACCTTTAAAGTGGACCTATTATGCCCCTACAAGATGTAAAATAAGTCTTTGTTCTTGCTGTGAATGTGAAGTTTCAGCTCAAAATACCACACAAATTAACTGTATGAAACTGCCCCTGTTAGGCTGTGCTATAATTGTGCCATTTTGGTGACTATCGCTTTAAATTCAAATGAGATTGTGCTCTTTTCAAAAGAGGGTGGGGCTACAAATACAAAAGCACAGTAGCAGATTCAAAAAGATATGCTAATGAGGGAGAGATTGTCACTAATGGGCGGAGTTTCCCCTTCTGATGGCATGTACAATGAAAGAATGTCAATCAAAGTGTTTCCGCAGACTGTTTTTATCAAGTGTGATTATAAAAAAAATAATCTATACATTTTATTATTAGAGGCTGGATATATTTAACTGTGTTTAAACCCTTTATAAAAGTGATTTTTTTCATAATAGGTCCTCTTTAAATGGGTCCTATTATGCTTTTAAAGTTTTGACTTTCCTTACTGTTTGGTGCTGTTTGAACATGAAAAGCATCTACAAAGTTACAAGGCACAAATTCACTCCAGCAGGAGTTACTGAGCTCCCTGAGAGGCCTCCGTTCCATTCCTTCCACCAAACATCCAACTTGCATTTTACAGCATGGTATAATAACTTATCTAAGAGATATTCTGTAATAGCAAATTACACAAGGCCAACAGCATGCAACATGCTTCACATGGCAATATCAATGCCTCATCACTAAACCCTGTTTTAAATGATTCAATTATTTAGTTAGAGGTAGCGGGGTGGCGCAGTGGAAGCACAGCAAGGTGGTCACTAATTTGAACTTCGGCTGGGTCGGTTGGCATTTCTGTGTGGAGTTTGCATGTTCTCCCCGTGTTGGCGTGGGTTTCCTCCATGCAGGGCTCCGGTTTCCCCCAAAGTCCAAACACATGCGCTATAGGTGAATTGGGTAAGCTAAATTGTGCGTAGTATATGTGTGTGAGGGAGAGTATGTGGATGTTTCCCAGTGATAGGTTGCAGCTGGAAGTGCATCCGCTGTGTAAAACATATGCTGGATAAGTTGGCAGTTCATTTCATTGTGGCTACCTCAAATTAATAAAGGGACTAAGCCGAAAAGAGAATAAATGAATGAATCAATGAATGAATAAAAAAATTAAACCAGTGTTGGCATTTTCCATTTTTAACCCAACATTGGATTAAAACAACTCAGTATTTTTAGAGTGAAGAAGCTAAAATACAAGATTTTAGGTTTTCTGAGTACACTCTCACTCACTATCCTTCGGCTTGATCCCTGATTTATCAGGGGTCACCACAGCAGAATGAACCACCAATGACTCTGACATATATCACAGTTTTCTTAGTTATGTCTTGATTTTTCTTTTGGGTTATTACTGTCATGATCACCAGCAATCTAACCCTCATAGATTACTGGAGAACATTCAATTTCACTCTAATTCTGCCTCCATATGATCTACGACTCCCTTCAGGTACCACACACACACACCTGTCCCGGTTCTCAAGTGAATACACACACACACACACACACACACACACACACACACACACACACACCTGGGAGCTACTCAAGACTAATTACATGGACCATATAAATTGCACACACACTCACAGACATTGCTGAGACCTGTTGGTAAATACCCTGTTACATTCAACTCAGGCTCTTTCTGGAAATGTAGCCCCACGGACAGGCCCGGATTGGCTAATCGGGAGGACCAAGAGAATTCCCGGTGGGCCGGTGCGTTTTTTGGCCGCGAGGGCCGTTGTCCCTAGCTCCAGAATCTGTTGCTCTCAGCAGTCACACTTTTTACATTAATTATTTTTTTTTACTTGACCACAGTCTTCTTATTCATTATTTTACCAAAGCTCTGCTCTTTTTATCTATTTTCTCGCAGCCTGGTTAATGATGATATAACTAAGACGAGCCACTTTTTAACACACAGTTGTTGTGGTCCAGTGGTTAGCGCGATAGGCTATGACACTACGGACCTTGGTTTGATCCTCGTCTGAGTAGGTTTTTTTTTTTTTTCATTTTTATTGTTAAGACATTTAATACTGTTAGGGTTGTTGAACATTTGAAGTTCTAAAGCAGCTGTTTTCTCAAAAAAATATGTGATAGTGTCATTAGAAACTGATTTGGAAATGACCTTATTTTAATATAGTCAGTCGTGAACTGAGGTGGGCCTGTCTGAGGCTTGAAACTCCAGGGCTGAAAAGGAGTCCCACTCCGGCCCTGCCCACGGACGTTTCTGGAGACTGCGAAATATGTCTCGGGAGGTAGGTATTTGTGCAGTTTTTGTTTTCGCGAATCTGCGAGAGGCCGCTGTGCGCACTTTTTCCTGTCTCGAACGCCTCTTGCGAGCGCGCTCCATTTGCGCCCGCTCTGTTCTCACGTAAAAAGCCACCGGAGGCCGATGTCGAGCAACCGTCTGTCCGACTGACTGAATGAATGACTGAACGATTGACTGGACAGCTGGGCAATCGGCCGACCCAGCCACCCTGCGCCTCCTCCTACTTCCCTAAACCCAAGCGACGATTAACAAAAGCCGTCCAAAAAAAGAAAAGGCCTTATCTGATTTTGACCACGTTTTCGGATTTCACTGCATTCTCGCCCCGTTACGGTCTCATTCGCTTTATTTTTTGGATTCTGTTTTTTGTCTTACCTGATTTCCCAGACTCGAACCCGATCGTCGCCACGGCTAGCTCCTCCTCCTCCGGGCCTCCGCTCCACTGACGTAACACGACAAGCTAACCAGACAAACTGGTTGCGGCGGGAAAGCCCTCCACACAGAGGTGAGCTGTCAGCCCAGCCAGCAAGTGCGAAGAGAAGCGGCGTCACACCGCCCCGTAGCGTTTCCTTGAAAAAAAGAAATACAGCTATACGGACCTCCGGCCACTTAAATGGCGGTTTCCAGAAACGTCAGCGGGGCTGCGTTTTCAGAATGAGCTTGGGTTGGTTACATTAACCCTCATAAATCGCTGGTGATCGTGACAGATACATAATTGTAATGTTTTTCTTATTTTATAGTTTTGATGACTTTATTAGATGCACTGTTAAAAAACATTTGTTGTTTAACAGTTTCCATATTTTGTGAGTGTTTTCCGTTTATTTACGGTTGTGAATTGCATTATGGGATGACGATCTTTGCTCTGTCAACTTTTGATGTGGAAAGTTCAACTCTACAGTTAAGCAAAGAGACTTTTATTGACATTTCAGTAGTTTGAAATAATAGAATGTATAAGATATATTATATAGAGAAAGAAGTCTGTAAAATAACAGAAAATGTGCTGGTAGTTTATAACAAGGTTATTTTAGCATAATAAACAACACCGACCCAGACAATTGACCACTTTAAACTATTAAAAATGTTAATAAAAGTCACTTTTTCCAACTTTTCAAGGTTAAAAGTTGTTGGAAGAAAAATCAAGGTGTAATAATGCAAATCAAAAAGCATAAATAAATTTAAAAAAATAATAAAAACATGAGTCACAAAATATGGAAAAATTTATTTTAATAATTTCAATTCAAGTTTATTTTTATAGCGATTTTCACAATAATTATTGTTTCAAAGAAGCTTTACAAAAGGCTTTACACTCAAATGCCTAATAAAAAATGCCAAATAAAGATAGCAGGTTACCCAAGACCAGCTGGAGGTGATGGCTTCATCTTCTTCATCTTCTTCTTCTTCTTCTTCTTCTTCTTCTTCTTCTTCTTCTTCTGTCTGAACCTTCAGTTCACTTTTAGTGTCATTCTCCATCTCCTCATCCTCTCTCTGCATGGCCACCGCAAGTTTTAAACACTCAAATGTTGCAGATGAAATCAGCCCAAATTGCGAGTAATTTCAAATGAGGCATTTAATCAGAGAGTCGTTCTGCGTTACAGCGTGTTTATGAGGCACAGAGACCGAGTCTTTCTATATTTACCTGCTGTAAACTGTGTGTTTGTGGTAATGTGAGAGGGTCAAGTTCATCTGAGACCCTCAAGTTCACCGTCCAAATACACACTTGTGAATTACATGACACACATTCAGTTTTATGTGTGTTTATGAGGCTGCATGGGCTAATGAAAACATGTGCTGGATAAGTTGGCTGGATAAGTTGGCGGTTCATTCCGCTGTGGCGACTCCAGATTGATAGAGGGACTAGCCGAAAAGAAAATTAATGAATAAATAATTACAAAAAGTATAGTGCACAGCATTTCTACATCCAATAATATTAAGAATTGACAGGGGAATCAAAAAAAGTGTCACAATAATTGATATTTTACAGATTTTTTTGCTTTTCAACAGTTTCACAGTAAAAATAAAGAAGTCAAACTCGATACAAAAAAACGTAACGTGGGAGATGATTTAGCAAATTTCTGTTTGTCTTAGTAAAACTTTGCCAATAAAATGAAGAGGTTAACAATATATTAAAGACATTTGCTGGATTTGTTTTTATAATAAAAACAATATCTTTTAATTTAAAATAATAACTAAATTGTGTCTGTTTAAAAATATATTTGGCTAGATCCTTCCAGAAATTGTTTACAAAGTTGCATTCAAAAAATAAATGACAAAGGCTCTCTTCACATTGCAGAAACCACAGATATCATGTAACGTTACTTTAATAACAACTATTATACTGGGTGACTTGTATGTAGTATTTTAAAATGAATTTCCTTAATTTTATTATTCATAGTGTATTTGAAGGGATTCTCATATATATATATATATATATATATATATATATATATATATATATATATATATATATATATATATATATATATATATATATATATATATATATATATATATATATGGCTGAGAGAAGGCGGCTCGGATTCCGGAAACGTGTCTTTTAACTATTGTAGTCCGCTTCCGGCGCGCTGGAGTTGTTGTTGTTGAGGGCGCTATGGTTTGTCAGCGCGGCCTCGATATTTTCCTGTGAGTTTTTGTCGTTTTCTGCGGGTTTGATGTTCCGCGCCGCCGAGATCAAGAGCTTCGGTAAAGCGGGAACCGGCTGGTAGGTTATTGACTGCGTGATTTTATACGTTATTCTCTCCGTTTATTTAGATTCGGTCATGATGTGTCCGAAGTGTGAATTTCTGACCTGATCAACCTCACAACTGTAACTACCATTGTATCCCTATGCAGTGTTTTTGTTAATGTTGATGAAATAATATCATTTTAAAATAAGTAAAAATCACATTATATGCATATGGCAGACATTTTGTATCAGAAATAACGTTAAGATGGTAAACCCGTCACCACCGGACCTTTGCGCTTTTATTTACCGTGCTAATACTGTGGTGTTTTATTATGGAGCTTTAAACCAATGATTAATTATTTGATTGATTCTCCAGACAAGTGTTATGATTTCAGTATAGAACCTAATAGTTAGTAGGGGTTTAGATGGCATAGTCATTGTTTTTACCATCATCAAATGTGGATGAGTTAAAAATGTGGACAGCAAACAAACCGATTTAAATGCTTTAAATAGAGAAATAATGGAGAAATGAATAATGTGACATGATCAACTTTACTATTGTAACTAGCCTATCATTGTATTGCCATAGTGTTTTTGATATTGTTGATATTTTTGTCAGACATATGGCTGACATTTTGTCTCAGAAGAGGTCAAATCCGTCACCATTGGACCTTTGCGCTTTTATTATTGTGCTGATACTGTGGTGTTTTATTATAGAGCTTTAAACCAATGATTAATTGATTGATTTTCCAGACATATTAATAGTGTTATTGTTTTAATATGTATAGATCCTAGATGGCATAGTCATTGTTTATATCAAATTTGGAAGCGTAAATCCTTAATAATACATGTTACTGGTGTGTGAAAGATGTGGACAAACAAACCAGTTTAAATGTTTTAAACAGACAAATAAAACAGAAATATTTGATGAAAACAGAGCGACTTATGCTAGAATGTGACATGAACAACCCCAATGTTTGGGGTGACAATAAAGGAGTTAATGGCTTATTAATAGCAAGATTTATTCATTTTTTTTCGGCTTAGTCCCTTTATTAATCCAGGGTCGCCACAGCGGAATGATCTGCCAACTTATCCAGCTGCAACCCATCACTTTGAAACATCCACACACATACTCATTCAGGGCCTACTCACACTATGCCATCCGTACCGTGCCCAGGCCCGTTTCCCGGATCGTTTGAGAAGTGTGAGTGCGCTGAATCGGGCTCAAGCACGGTTCACTTGTCCGGCCCTGGCCCGGTTGGAAGAGGTGTGCCTGAGCGCGGATCACTTGGGCTTTGGCGCGGTACGCTTGTGTGTGAGTGCAAAACAGCCAAAGCCCAAAACTGAAAGCGATACGTGACTTTTAAGGGGCTGTTTCACATGGATTTATTAATCATTCTTACTGTTCAGTGAACACAAACTGCCGTAGTTTATTAAAGACGCAAACTCCTCACTGCACGCCTTCAGCAAACCTCCTCATTCCTGCAGCACGAGAGCTTTATGATTGTTTATGAGCGTCAAAAGTGGCGGATCTGTCTGGTGAAATATCTGACTGCGTGTCACCGCATCCCTAAGAACTGTTTGGCGAAATATTTGACTGCATGTCACTGCATAACAAACGACTGAAACAATATAATTAGAGAAATCTCCACTGTGCTACTGGGTGAGAGCGTATATCAAGCCGTTTTAGCATTTAAACCTTGTTCTGACTATCCATAAATATATTTAGAGATATCTCTAATTATATTTTGACTAGTCATAATTATAATTCGACTAGTCAGATTGGAGATATCTGCAAATATATTATGACTGACTAGTCATATTCCTCCATTGACTTCCATTGAAAAATATTTGCAGTCAAAATTCATTTGGACATATCTCTAATAACAATTGTGACTAATCAAAACTCATTTAGAGATATCTGCAAATATTTTTCAATGGAAGTCAATAGAGGAATATGACTAGTCATAATATATTTGCAGATATCTTCAATCTGATTTTGTACTAGAACAATTGTAATTGCAGATTTCTCTAATTGTCATTCTGAGTAGTGGAATTATAATTATGACTAGTCAAAATATAATTAGAGATATCTCTAAATATATTTTTTGAGTCAGAACAAAGATTTAAATGCTAAAAAGGCTTGCCATAGAGAGCGCTTCTGAACAGCGCAGCAGCGATGACGTAAGCGTACCAAGGCCCGATATGGTGTGAGCGCGGGCCGTCGGGGGAGACGGGAGGGGGGACAAGCATGCTTTGGCCCGGTTGGAGGCAACTGTACCTAGTGTGAGTACGGCCTCACATACATACACTAAGGAAAATTAAGCCAACCCAATTTTCCTATACCGCATGTCTTTGGACTTGTTGGGGAGACCGGAGTACGCGGAGGAAACCCACACGCAGATGTGGGTAGAGTATCCAAAATCTATACTCAAGTAAATGTAACAATCTTAAAAGTTACTCGGGTAAGAGTAAAAAAGTACCTGATAAAAAAATTACTAAAGTAAATAGTTACTAGTTACTTATAATTTTTTATACACACATATACACACCAGGCACGTGCACACATAGGGCTCAACCTGTGAAGTGCACATGCCATAGTCTTGGATAGAAAGTGCCCTTCCAAAATGATCAAAAGTGCCCCCGCGACGCGGCACACCTTCGGTCCCGCCCTTCAGTAGGCGCGCGACAACACCGCTCTTGAGTACGCGCGCGACAACACAGCTGATCAGTACGCGCGCATCCACTCTGCCACTCTGCAGATCTGCACCAATCCACCCCAAATATATCCATATATATATGTGTGTGTGTGTGTGTGTGTGTGTGTGTGTGTATGTGTATACTTGATTATATAGTTTCACAAAATTATTCATTAATTTATTTTATTTTTCAAATATTTCCCAAATGATTTTTGAGGAAAATTTCACAGTATTTCCTATAATATTTTTTTCTTATGGAGAAAGTCTTATTTGTTTTATTTCGGCTAAAGCAGTTTTTAATCCTCTTAAACCCATTTTAAGATCAATATTATTAGCTCCCTTAAGCAATATTGTTTTTGATTGTCTACAGAACAAACCATCATTAATGACTTGCCTTATTACCCTAACTTTAACCTAATTAACCTAGTTAAGCCTTTAAATGTCACTTAAAGCTGATTACTAGTGTCTTGAAAAATATCTAGTCAAATATTATGTGGTCATCATGGCAAGCATAAAATAAATCAGTGATCATAAATGAGTTATTAAAACTATTATTTACATTTACATTTAGTCATTTAGCAGACGCTTTTATCCAAAGCGACTTACAAATGAGGACAAGGAAGCAATTTACACAACTATAAGAGCAACAATGAATAAGTGCTATAGGCAAGTTTCAGGTCTGTAAAGTCTAAGAAGGAAAGTATTAGTAGTATTAGTATTTTTTTTTATTACGTTCAGAAATGTGTTAAAAAATCTTTCTGTTAAACAGATATTGGGGAAAAAAATAAACAGGGGGCTAATTATTATTAATGGTATATATGCAGCTGAAGTCAGAATTATTAGCCTCTTGTTTATTTTTTTCTCTAATTTCTGTTTCATGGAGATATTTTTTTCAACACATTTCTAAACATAACAGTTTTAGTAACTCATTTCTAATATCTAATTTATTTTATCTTTGCCATGATGACAGTAAATAATATTTGACTAGATCTATTTGTAGACACTTCTATACAGCTTAAAGTGACATTTAAAGGCTTAAATATGTTAATTAGGTTAACTAGGCTAACTAAGTTAGGGTAATTAGGCAAGTAAATGTATAACAATGGTTTGTTCTGTAGACTATATAGAAAAAATATATCTTAAAGGGGCTAATAATTTTGTCCTTAAAATGGTGAATACAAAATTTAAAACTGCTTTTATTCTAGCTGAAATAAAACAAATAAGACTTTCACCAGAAGAAAAAATATTATCAGACATACTGTGAAAATTTCACAAATATTAAAAAAAGAAAAAAAATTAAAAGGGGGGGATGTATGTATGTATGTATGTATGTATGTATGTATGTATATTAGGGATGTAACGGTATTGTAAATACCGTCATACCGCAATATTAATTTTTTTCGATATTACCGAAGTCGCATGACCGAAGGTCTTCTGAGAAAATTTGCTCAGGCGAATGAAGCGAACGGGAGGTAACGAAAACTACAATTGCCATAAGCCCATGCTTGACCATCATCCCTTGCGGTCTGTTGTTGCTACAGATCCAGTAATGCGGAAATGGAGTGTGCTGCTAGAAGCGGGGATGAAAAGAGCTGGAAAACTCTAAAGCAGGTCGCACACCAGAAGCGCCACTCTGCGCCGCGACACGGCGCGTACATGACAGATTAAAGTATCGCACACCAGACGCGCACATTCGAATGATATTTAACATGAAACTAATCAGATGGCGCTCTGTGGCGCGGCTGAAAAATGAACTGCGTCCTAAGCCGTCGCCGGGCGCCGCCGACAGCCGCCGACTTGCGGCGCCGGTGTGTGTATCCTGATAGAAACCTATGATTAGAATTCTAAAATACATGGCGCTGCGTGGCGCTGCGCGGCGCGCCGCCGAGCGTCGCTTCTGGTGTGCGACCTGCTTTACACGCACAGTTCAGTCCTGCATTATCTCCGTGTAAGTTCAGACTTCGCAAGTTTGATCAAGGCTGCAGTCTCTTCTTCTCAGTTTGATATGGAAAAGCAGATTATACCGAGGACACGGGTAAATCTTCAAAGGGAACCATGTACTTTATAACTTAATTCACATCACCCTGGCTTCGTTGTTTCACTTTCTCAACAATAAAATGTAAACATGATTTAAGGAACTGCCTATTTTCATTTTAATATTAGCAACTTAGACAGCAGAAATGTTGAGGCGCCGTGCTGCATAAGATGAGCGTCATCTTCACTGTGTGGATATTTATAACTAAACGGAGCCGATAACAACTGCCTCCTTTCAATTTCAGTGAAAATACGAAACAGCCTCTCTTTTGCTGAGTATCAGTTTTAAGAATCGATAATGGCCATTTTAAAAGTATAACATAAAATAAATTTATACATTATAGGAAATAAAGGCAAGCGATCAGTCAATATACAGAATGTACGTGGTTACATTAATCATTAACTTATCTTTGCGCTCAGCCAAAACACGTTACCTGAGAACAAGTAATAGATTCCAATGCCCAAAGTCAGGGAATATGTCGTTAGATAAAGACAACAAGATAAATGAAATATCCCGTTTAATAAATATAGTGAGATTAGATCCAGCGGGAGATGCTTGATGAGAAGTCCGACTAGCAGAGCTCTCATCTGGGTAGATGGGCTGAGTGTGATTAAATGTTGAATGTGATGAGTGTTCAACAATACTAAATTGAAACTTTATTTTTTTACATGGTTTAATAGTTTTTTGTTATTAAAATTGAAGTTCCTGTTTCAAAGCTTACAGATAGATGGCTAATTTGTATGTCATTGACACTTTTGGCACTTTTTTGGAGTATTTTCATAAGTTTTGTTTTTTCCTGTAAATGATTCAATAAATACCGTACCGTGACATTCATACCGAGGTATTACCGTACCGTGAAATTCTGATACCGTTACATCCCTAATGTATATGTATGTGTATATATAAAATATAATATAATTTTATGAGTTTATGTTAAAAATAACGTTTGAATGTTATATTTTTTTATAATTACAGCCTGAATGACTAATATGTACTGGGATAATCAGTTATTCCATTAAACAGCTTCTTGGTTATCCCATAGTTACCATTAATAAGGTTCAAATTGGGATAATTTTGACACCACAACTTTTTTCAGGTTGGAGCTGGAATTAATGTGCTGCGATGTCAGTTCAATGTACAGCGTGCATCCCATTATCAAACTATTCTTGTTGACATCTCAAAAACAGACTGAACTTGAGGCTAGCTAACCTGGTCCGATAAACTCACTGCACAGACAGCATGACCGTCCTTCTCGGAACCGCCGATGGCTATGGCGTGACCGCAGTATAAACTCGCACGTCTCCCTCGACTTCAGCCATTATTCCAACACAGGCACGCGCGCCCTAACCAAAAGCGGGAGACGTGTCTCTATGACAACCTCTCACGAAACAACCTCTCCAATGCGGCGCCTAGCATAATTTGTTAACAAAACATATTGATCATATTTATTTCCATTTGACTGTAACGGAGGAACGAAATGTAGCGAAGTAAGAGTAAGTTTTATTTTCTAATAATTTACTTAAGAAAGAGTAAAAGTACACATATTTAAATGTACTCAAAGTACACATTACCCAACAATTTTACTCAAGTAAATGTAATGGAGTAAATGTAATGAAGTAAATGTAATGAAGTAAATGTAATGTGTATTTATATAGCGCATTTATTGTGTATGGCCGTACACCCAAAGCGCTTCACAATCATGAGGAGGGTCTCTCCACACCACCACCAGTGTGTAGCATCCACTTGGATGATGCGACGGCTGCCACAGGACAACGGCACCAGTGAGCTCCCCACACACCAGCTATTGGTGGAGTGGAGAGACAGTGATAGAGCCAATTCAGTTGAAGGGGATGATTGGTAGGCCATGATCGTAAGGGCCGATAGAGGGACTTTGGCCAGGACACCGGGGTTACACCCCTGCTCTTTCACGAGAAGTGCCATGGGATTTTTAATGACCACAGAGAGTCAGGACCTCGGTTTAACGTCTCATCCGTAAGACGGCGCCCACTGACAGTGTAGTGTCCCCTTCACTTTTACTGGGGCATTAGGACTCACGCAGACCACAGGCCCTGCTGGCCTCACTAACACCACTTCCAACAGCAACCTAGTGTTCCCTAGTGGTCTCCCATCCAGGTACTGACCAGGCTCAGCCCTGCTTAGCTTCAGTGAGTAACCGGTCTTGCGCTGCAGGGTGATATGGCTGATATGTAACTCGTTACTACCCACCTCTGCCCACACGAACACTGGGAGAACATGCAAACTCCACACAAAACCAACTTACCCAACTGAGGCTTGAACCAGCGACCTTCTTGGTGTGAGGTGAATGTGCCACCCATTGCGCCACAGCGTCACCTAATTGCAAGATTTGACCCTTTAAATAAAGTGTGATTGAAATTGACCTTTTAGTAGGGTTTGTTCATTTGTGTCTAATTTTTGACCTGTGTTCACTCCTCTTCAGGCACTTTCGGCGGACGATGGACGAGCTGGTCCATGACTTGGTGTCGGCTTTGGAGGAGAGCTCCGAACAAGCCCGTGGAGGGTTTGGAGACGGAGGAGATCATGCCCTTGCCGTCGGTTGCCTGCTGAAGCGCCAGGCCCGCAAGCGCCGTGGCCGGAAACGTCGTTCCGACAATCCTCATCCACCCTGGGACACCTGCCACCTAAGCGAAGGCTCCGAATCCAGCCTGGAGGAGCAGAAAGACTACCGCTCCTCCACGGCAGCAGGGGGCGCTAACACCCGTGACAATAACAGTGACTCTGATGAGCAGCTGGGCGCCAAACGCCGAACGCCTCTCACTGCTGACTCAGGCCGAGGAAAAAGACCACTTTGGCTGGATGATCTGAGCGGGGCGGATGTTTTGGGGACACGCAGTTTGCGAAGACGCCGGAAAGTCAAGCGCATGGCTGTGGATCCACCACTAGATGTCACTGCAATGCTCGCGCCACCAGCTAAAGCACCAGCAGTAGGGGGCAACAGAGAGACGGTGTTCGGTCCGGAGGCCAAAGTGAGCGACGCCAACAAGAACAGGGTGAAGAAGAGGAAGTTTACAGTGCAGAGACTCACTCAGGATGTGGCGGATGAAGGAGTGGTGGTGGAGAGTGAAGAAGCGGGACACTCGCTCAAAGATAAGATGGACTTCGAGGAGCAGAAAGGCTCAGATGAGGAGATGAGTGACAGGTGGTTAGTGTTCACTTCCTCTTTATAGCACCGCCTCTTCCTGTTTCTTCTGTCCTTCAGGGGAAAATGCAGAAAAAAATATCTGTTTTTACTTGTTTTTTTTTAAAGGTGCTGTATGTAAGTTTCGATTCTTCTAAAGCATTAAAATACCATAATATGTTTGTAGATATTTAAGAAACATGCTGAGTGAACATTCTTGTATATCTAAAAAACAATGCTGGGGTCCGTTCTTAGTATGTGGATTACTCGGTTAGCTGGATTTGGATATTGACGATTTGACACGATCCAGGATCGTTTCGTTTTTCAAAGCTGATCCGAGAGTTATTGGGCTCTATTTTGACGGTCCATGCGCAAAGCGCAAAACGCAGGGCGCGTGTCAGGACGCGTTTTTGCTAATTTAAGGACGGGAAATCTGCCTTGCGCCACGGCGCATGGTCTAAAAGGGTTGAGTTTATTTTCTTAATGAGGTATTGGTGTGTTTTGAGAATAAACCAATTAGAATCTCGTCTCCCATTCCCTTTAAGAGTCAGCTGCGTCGCGCCAAGAGCGCATTCGCTATTTACAGGACGCAAAGTAAGTCTAAGTGGAAAAAATTAGCATTTCACTAGCAAACAGTTAACAGAAAACTGTTAAACAGAGCATCTACTGCGTGAGAATGAGAGATAATGGAACTACTTTCACATTCGCTCTTGGATAGGAAAACCTTTACGCACAGACATCAATTAGTCTATAAATAGCACAAATATTCGTTTCAAAACTATTTCTAAATTCAGTTCTAATTTCCAGCAAACGAATAAATGAACAATAATAACAAAATGTGCTCAAAAACTTGAGTTATATCCTAAAACACATGCTGTGCCACATATGGTCTAAAACCTGACAGGTGGGCAAATCTAAGCTTGTTTTTAATAAAACAAATATTAATATGAATATAATAAATAATACTGCTAATAATAATAACATTATACAAAAGCAAATTGTTATGAATGAACTGAAAAAGCCTCCCGAGATGAAGAAGACATAAAAGCAGTGATTTTTTATATTTATGTAGGCTAGAAAATAATATGTTTTGTAATATTTTAATCCTTTATATTTATATCCTATATCTATTCTTATTATATCCTATATATATCCTTAATATTTACATTTTTTCATATGTAAAGATATTTGCCTATTGCTTTCTTGTGTGTATTAAGCAGTGTGTAAGCGAGGTGCAACTCTGCGCCAGAGTTTAGACCCGGTTAGTTTTGGTCTAATGAAAAATCTATTATAGTTTCTCAAAATAGCAATGCGCCAGCGGTCCGCCTCAGAACGCCTTCCTTTTTAGACCAGAACGCCTATGGGCGCACAAATTAGCGCTAATGCATTTGCTATTTAAACAGCGTAGCGCAACGCCTCAAAACGTCTCTTGCGCCAAGCTGAAACTACCAAAACACTACTGCGCCACGCCTTGCGCCACACTGCGCCGGGTGTATGATAGGGCCCATTGTCATAGCAACAGTTCTGCTAGGTCAAACCTGATCGGGAGCAGGTTCAATTCATATATGCTCAGTTCAAGCAAAGATAATACAGAAAGTATGTACCGAATTCTGATATTTTCTTACAGTAGTAGTTATATACACTTGGGAAAATGGTACATATTTTAAACTATATAAAATGAAAATGAAGGTACAAAGACTGCCACCTGGTGGTGCACAGAGAAAACTTATTGATATGAACTTTTTAGATCGCTTTAGTAAAAATTGTGTATAATAGAAATGCACAAAACGTGACTTTTTTTTTAAAGCAATAATACATTTTTGCTGTCATAAACATGTTTTGACAGTTAATATGCCGGTGATTTGATGCTTCACAAAAGTTGCAGACGCCTTTACCAATATCAAAATGCTTTTGTAAACAACCAGTTATTCTTTACATCGATTAAAAAAACGGCTACTATAATAAAGCAAATCTTTTCTAAATGTAGAACTAAATACATTGATTTGCATTGAAATACATGATGAATACTCTTGACACATGAAAGTGTAAAGCCTGCAGCTCACAACAAATGTGGAAGGTTATTGCATGTCATATTTAACAAACGGTTTACTGCTAATTTGATCTAATTTTGCCCACATGGATAATTGAATATTAATCAGATGATGTCATTACGCTGCTGTGCCGTCAGCCAATCGTTGCATTGCTGATCATGATTTCGAGGATCGATAGATCTGTCCTTCACAACACAAGCAGCGATCTCAGATCAGTTCATCCAGACATTTTAATTTGATTCGCAATCTTGTTTGTAGAACCAAATTAGCGAGAGATCAGTTATCGAGATTAAAAGATCCAGGATCTGCCAAATCATCTTAGATCATTTAAGCAAGGTACGAAGAACGGACCCCTGAATTCAGATATTCTGCTTTGAAAATGTGTTTCCTGTGCTGGAACGGCTGTCATTGGCCCCGTTTACACTGCCAGTTGTTTGTGACCCAATGCCGATTTTTTTGCTCATAAGTGACACTGAGCGGATCTGTTCTATGACCATGTAAACACGAAAAAAACACATGCATTCGAATATTCAGAGATCGGTTTCAGGCCTCCTTTATATGTGAAAATAAATCAGATATAAATCGGAAATGTGACAATGCGACTGGCATGTAAACAGGCAGATGGGATTTATTGAGGCATTCCCTTTTATGTTGCTATACTTGCGACAATGTGGTGCTTCTCTGTGGTTTAAAGACATCGAAGAAAGAGTGTGTGGAGACACCATTGTGGTACACGAACAACAACAACAGAGGAAACATGGAGGAGGAAAGAAGTCAGTCGCCACAATTTGCTTCCACCAGACCTGAGATCTCTCTCTTACCCACAATTTCCTCAGAATGGTGGAGGACACCATATATAAACCATAGGTGCAAGCTGCGATGACGGCCCTTTCCCACCTCCGCCTCAAAATTTATTTTAAAGTTGGGCGAACTTCGTGTTGTAACTTTTTTTGCTTTTTGTCGCTATTAATACACGCATTGCGGGCTACACATAGAACAACTTCATTCTCTCTAACACCAGTGCACACATTGGCAAAGGCTAAATCTTCAACTACACACACATATCAGGGCTAAACCATTACATTAACTGCATGGGGGTAAATCTGGACTGAACCATTCACTGCTTATACTACACTTCGCATATTTCGCAGAGCTAAAAACAAGACAATTTAATCCATCGTGGCTAGTGTGGCACAGATGCTAGAACCTGCCTTTATGCATGCGCAGCATCGTAAATGGTATGGCAAGTGTAAACGCATGAATTGGATATGGGTCACAATTAAAACAACGTGTAAATGGACAGGCAGAAAAATCAGATATGGGCTGCAAATCGGAATTGGGCATCAAGACCTGACAGTGTAAATGGGGCCTTTGTTTTGGTTCTTTTAACCCACCCACTGCCAGTTTAGCCAATCATATTTCACCACCCCTGGTTGCCTTTGAAGAAAAAAGCGCATTTCATTCATTCAGTCATGAAGGCTCTCAAAGCATGCGCTCGCAACCAAAATGCAACCTCCTTTGGACAGTAGCAGACTCTGAAATGAGACACAGATTCAGAGTTCCACATGATGTGGTTATTTATTAGCAAATAATATAAATCTCACAACAGTAAACATTAGGTGAGCAGGTTTCATTGTAACCCTGTGTCCTAACAATATGCTACAGGACGAGATGCATAGTGATAAGCTATTTGGCTGTTTGTACCAGACGAAACATGACAGAAATTGAAATACAGCCATTCAGATGCACAAAATAGTGCACTCATGATATGGTAAGGTTTATGATCTGATTAATACATATTAAACCTCTTTAACATTATTAAATGTACATGCTCAATCAATGATATGTGTTTAGTTCTAAAGTTCAATTTCAAGCGGTTTATTTTATTTTCAAGATCTGAGGTGAACTATCTGCTGCTGCTTTCAGTAGTATGGCAATAAATGTCACCTAAAATAGCATTTAAACTTTAATAGTAGCATTTAACACTGATTAAAGTAAATGAGGTGATCATTGTCAGTTTTTTGATCACTGGTGAGAAAAAGAAGCCGTTTCTAACATATTCGATGTGTTGGTTAGAACAAAAACAAAAACCTTTGATATGGAAAATATTTCTGTTTTGGCATGCCGTTGCTTTTATTTAGAACACGGTTTAAATCAGCCTTTAGGCTCGGTAATCACTCGTTCCTGTTGGTTCTTAATCTGGCAACCTGTGCTTTCGTTTGTTTTAATTCAAGAATGCGATACTGAGTTCAACCGCTAGGTGTCAGACTTACATACTGCACCTTTAAAGGGCCATGACACCCCCCACTTTCGGTTAAAGTCTACTTCATAATTTTTTCAAAAGATGCATGATTAATGGGCGTGGAGCTCCGCGAGCATTGGGCAGGAGTGGGCGTGGCCAGCAGGGGGGAAGGGGAGCGAATAACTGTTGTTGACAGTTAGCTCACAAACTGAGACACAAACCGTGAGGAGACGCATGAGTTTATAGTTTACAAAGTGAAAATGCAAAGAAATAAACAGTAATTTAATGCCCTGCAACATTTGTTATTCGTAATTTCAAATACACATAACCATAATTTATATCATTATAAAGATAAGTGTGTTCATGTAAACACTATAAGAGAGGATTCTCCCTCGATCCCCGTGTCTAAATTATAGATCTTGAATGCAGACTCAGTGCAGCAGGTCTCCTGACGTGCCTATTTTAACCATTAGCCCTGCTGGTAATATAGAGGATTTAGGCAAACACAGCAGCACGGCGATGTGTCTAAATGTGAACGAACGCCTGATAAAAGTCAACGTCCGCCATTCTCCAATTCTCGTGCTGCTCTCCCGACAAAAATGCTAGCAGCACACACACAGCTTTGCCGTATGATCGGCCCTGACCGGATCACGGGGAAAAAACATGCAACAAACCCCGTGGATCATGGAAACAAACACATACGAGCCTTCATGAACTGCTACATGCCGTTGGTCTGCGTCTCACAGCTTGCTTGAAACTGGCAGGTCTGCCTTCGGAAAGCACGTGCTCTCATGAATAATTAAGCAGCCGGCTCTTCTCATAGGATAAGAAAACTCCGCTATGAATAATAATGAGAAACCGACGCGTCATCATTGCACTTGCAGTTCTGGCTACGTCGCCGATTTTGATCCCTCCCCAAAAATCATTTTAAACCCGGAAGCTGAAATTAGCTGACAAAAGCTCAAAATTATCCAGTTTTACTCACAATTAAAGCTGACAGGTGCTAACATTGTCTTAACTGATGCTCAACACACACAAATCTGTTAAAATAAAAAAAAAAAGTTCTCCAGGGTGTCCTGAACCTTTAACACTTGCTCTTAATTTTGGTCAGGGCTAGACTTTTGGTTTTGTTGCTGTTGCACAGATTTTATACCAGATGCAATATTATTGATTTATTTGATCAAAAGTATCACAGTCTACATTAGCATAGCACATTAATATGGGTAAATCTCATTAACCCAGGTCATATTTTAACTCAAAATCTGAAAAAAAACACTTGCTCTTAATTTTGGTCAGGACTAGACTTTTGGTTTTGTTGCAGTTGCACAACGCATGATGTTAAAGCAAAAAGAAAACAATAGTGGCATATTATTTGGCATATTTGAATTTTATGTCAGTCATATTTTTACCGCCTTAAAATGGTGCTGATTTATATTAAAATAATAATAAATTTCCTTGACTAATATATTAAATGTAAATAAAATAAAATGTATTTTAAAAAGCACAGAAAATACTGAATGTACTGAAAATCTAATTTAAAACACTTAAAAAAAACATTTTTGGGAGGGGGAGGGGTAGCATTAGGATTGGTGTTTACTGTAGTATGATTGAGTAAAAATGTATTTTTAATATTAGTTTAATATTATTATATGATTTAATATTAGTTTAACCAAGTTTTAATTTTTATCCTTTTAGCATTTTAAATGGTTACAGTTTTAGAAATTTTACTGTGTTTTTTTTTCTTTGTAATTGATGTATTTGTTTATATATATGTATATAGCTTAATAGTTAGCTTATTAGTTAAATATGCATAAATATATAACACTCAAAAATTCATGAAGATATACTTTTTTAGTGCAAATTAAAACTGTATTAAATACTTTATGAATCTGTTTTTTTGGTTTGGGTTTTGCTTGACTATGTAGCCAATTACCCTGATTTAAATGTTTAAAATGAGGTATACTGAGTTGCATTAATTATAAAATATTAATAATAATTAGATTCATATTTTAGGGTCTGAGATTGACGCTTTTGTTTCACACAAATGGCTTAAAACGATCTGCGGTGTGTGTGTGTGTTTGCAGCGAGACGAGCAGTGTGAGCAACAGCAGCGACGGAGGTCTGTACACCAATGACGAGGGAAGACAAGGTGTGTAGATTCATATATAGTATAACTGATCACTATACATATCAAATAGAGAGCACAGTTCTACGTTTCTAGCGTGTGTGTGTGTGTGTGTGTGTGTGTGTGTGTGTGTGTGTGTGTGTGTGTGTGTGTGTGTGTGTGTGTGTGTGTGTGTGTGTGTGTGTGTGTGTGTGTGTGTGTGTGTG
Organism: Danio rerio; assembly: GCF_052040795.2. Lineage (NCBI taxonomy): Eukaryota > Metazoa > Chordata > Actinopteri > Cypriniformes > Danionidae > Danio > Danio rerio. The sequence continues at coordinate 51,017,501 of NC_141040.1, read as the reverse complement.
TGTGTGTGTGTGTGTGTGTGTGTGTGTGTGTGTGTGTGTGTGTGTGTGTGTGTGTCATTTCAGGAGACGATGAGCAGAGCGACTGGTTCTACGAGGGTGAGCCGGGCGGCGCTTGTGGCATTGCCGGTGTTGTGCCCTGGTGGGAGAGAGACTCCAATGAACTGGATCTCAACGACCCCGTATTTAACAGCATCCTGACCGGAGCATTTCCATTAATGTCACAGGGAGCCCAAAGAGGTGTGTGTTCAAACGCGTAACCAGAGACACAGAATTAAAGAACCAAAACATCATCTAAATCATCATTTACTCATCCTCCTCTTGTTTCAGACCTGTTTGACTTTCTCTTTTCTGTTGAACACAAAGGAAAATATGCTGCAGAATGTTGGAATAAAAACATTCATTGACTTACTATTTGTTGTTTATAATATGGATACCAGTGGTAAAGTCATTTGTCAGATTATATGGTTTTTGTATTCAACAGAAGAGAGAAGCTAAACAAGTTTGAAACAAGTGGAGGATGGGTAATCTGTCATTTTTAGGTGAACTATCCCTTTAACAAGTGGATACATCACGAGTTTACAATCTTGTCCACTAGAGTGCAGTGCTGTACAACACAATAATTGCTAGTTGACACAAACTGTATAAACCCAGGGTCACCAATCTCAGTCCTGGGACCTGTTTAAGTAAGGAGGTTCAAACAACTCTGAGTTTAAACTTGAACTCTGAGTTGATTTACCGAGAGATTAAAAACCCTTGAGTTTTCGGTTTCAGAATAGCGGATCTGAGTTAGGTCAATCAACTTTGAGTAGACCAACTCATAGTTAAGCGCGCGCACCGTGACTAGAAAAAGGCATTATCAATAGAGCACAGACATTACGAGTGACTGTGGCAACATCTTAAAAAATGGATCACCATTTCTTTCTCCGGCAGAACTTGATCTGCTTATGCAAAGTTATAGCAAATATGAGTGTATATATTTAAAAAGAAGCAACCATCAGTGAAACAGAGACAGTTAGCATGGGAAAACAGCTGCTCAAGTAAATGCGTAATTTTTAATTTAAAGTATTTAAACATTTAAGTATAATAAAATAAGTAACGTAATGTGTGACGTTTATACTTTTTTCTAAACTTTTATACACGTTTATCAGTTTTAATAGATTTAACAGTGCACTTGTGTGTCTGCCTTTTTATTGATCAAGTGATAGAGGTTGATATAACATGTAGAAGGTAAGGAATACTAAAAAGATTTTTTAGACAGAATAATCCAATTAATCTAGTAACGGTACATGTCGAAGGTTAAGCTAATTATTTATGAAAAAAGGACAAGCCTCGTACGTGACTTTGTTCTGTGTGTGACAAAAATGTAGGCAATAGCTGTGTTTTCATCAAAATATAGGCTATTACATAAATGTATGCAAAACTGGAATAATGCCTAAAAGATGCGAATAAAGCAGCGTTTTTATCCAACGAGTCAAAGAGAACACAATCGTCACTTCCTGATTAACTGGCGCCAAATATCAACAATAAAAACAGAATTTACTGCGGTAGAAAAAGCTGCGTCAATTATTTTTTTATTTAATTAATGTACTAGCGCCTCAGAAGACAATTGACACACAATGAACACGTGGGGGCGTTTGAAGCCAGATGCGCAGACTCTTGACACGCTCCAGACGCTCGGAGGTAATTATATACACTAATACTGAAACAGTTGGATTTTAGAATGACTAAAACAACATTTAAGATGTTCAGCAGTGTGCTCAGCCTGCTGGTTTGTCCATTCACACACATTTTCATCATCATCTCTAACAAACCTTTTTTAATGTAGATACTGTAATTTGTTAAGTGCACTTCGTAGTTTATGTGCATCTTTTCTTATCAAATAAAAGTTGAACCTACTCAGTTATGCACATGTTTTATTATGCGTATTTTCAAAAGTTATGTGAGTCATGACGTTTCCATCAATTGTTTTTATGGGCATCTCCAAAACGAGCTCTAAAATAGGTGTGTGAAAACGTAAGGCTAAGGCGAGAAATACGCTTCATCTTTAAAAAAGGGGAGGAAACAGACAGAAACTCAGAGTTTAGAGCATAAAACCTGCTCTGGACCAGGTTAGATTCACAGAGTAAGTTACCATGGTAACTGACTCTGAGTTAAAGTTACCTTTCTTTCAGAAACAGGCTTGACTTACCCTGATTTCTTGAGTTTAACAAACCTGCCATTTTGAAACGGAAAACCCAGAGATTCTCTCATTTCAGGGTTAAAATACTCTGAGTTTTCACTTAACCTCCTTTCTGAAACAGGCCCCTGGAGGGCTGGTGTCCCTGCATGGTTTAGCTCCAACTTGCCTCAACACACCTGGGTGTTTCAAGTATACCTAGTAAGACCTTGATTAGCTTGTTCAGGTGTGTTTGATTAGGGTTGGAGCTAAAATCTGTAGGACACCGGCCCTCCAGGAACAAGTTTGGTGACCACTGGTATAAACTATAACACCTTACATACTAAACGGGAACAAGACACACTAACATTATGAAGTTATGAATCTGCTAATGGTGTCAATGCTCTGAAGCTGTTTATACCTGCAGAAAACTATTAAATGCAATGTGGAGCATTTATTTGTCTATGATGTGAATGTCTTGTTTTTCAGGGTTTCAAGCACGACTCGCACGACAGACCTGTCTTGAACAGTCACAAGTATGTATGCTTGTCTGAAACATTTGTATTTATGTACTTTTATATCATTACTTGGTACATACATGCATATATATATATATATATATCTTAGGGATGCAACAATACAGTTAGCCCATGGTTCAATACATACCTCGGTTTTTTAACACGGTTTTCGGTTCGTTTCTCATGGCTTGACACGTGTTGGGCAATAGGAACAGTAAAATGAAAAAAACTAAACTATTTATTGCAGTATTCATTTTGTTTTACTTAAAAGCCAAGAAAAGTACAGTAGTTCCTAGTGTATTGTATGAAAAGAATTAACACTGAAATCTCACAGCTGCTGGTAGACAATGTACAAACTGGGGAGCACATAAAATCCTACAGTTTGAAAATAAACACACATGTGAAGTTAATAAAGATAAATTGGCCATTTCAAATAAACACATTTGTACTTAAGTAAACATAAATAAAGCATCTTAATTATCTCGGAGCTGAAGAAAAAATTTACGTAAATGTAAAGCGGATTGAGTGCTTTTATAAGATGACAAAAGCCCACATCTCCAATCACCCAAAATGGCTGCAAATCTTTAGCAATAAACACCTGCACTGCCTTTGTTATTTTTATGTGTCTCTCGGAACCAGTTGGGTATGTTTGCTGGAAGAATTCAGCGAGGGATTGTTGCTATTTGGAGGACTTTATTACCTTCTCTGCTATCCTGCCTTCAGACAGTGATATTGCTGGGTGATGGCAGATGTGCAGTCATGGTTATACGTGTAAAACAATGCTTGCACACAGTTATTTTTTGTTCAGCGTTTTTTGTTTTATTGGCATGACACTTACCGGCAAAACCGAAATGTCCTCACACCACAGATTTGAAAGGCGCCGTCGCTTCCTCGTACTGTTGCCTCACGCTTCCTTATGCTGTTGCCTCAGCCTTACTTCACTGCCACTTGCCATGTTAAAGTTTGGAATGATGGTCAAGCGCCCCCTAACTTTTAGAGCATGGTGATTGTATATTTACATGCGGGGAGGAGTTTCCTCATCTCAGCTCGTAAACTTACAGACACACGGTCAAATCTGGGAGATATAAAACACATGCAAATTATTAAAACGCAATACCGAGAAAACCGCCATTCACAAGTGCGTATTGAAGCGTGGATGTCGTACAGAACGGTTCATTATTATATTGAGAATCGTGGCATCTCTAATGTGTATATATATACATATATACACCCGTTCAACGCCAAATGCTGAATGTTAGACGTCAGCCGTTAGACAAACACTCCCACTAGCCACTTTGGCAGGTTAAAGATCATTTTTTAATTGTAGTTTTCTTAAAAGCAGGGTTTGACAATAAAGATGGCCCAATATTTGTGCAAATGTGATCTTAGAATCCAGAAGCAGCACAACTGACAAAACGAATTGTGTTCGCACAAGCAAAAGAAAGCAGATGAATACCGAATGAGAGGATGATCACTCGCATGTATAGGTCATATGATGCTTGCACGCTCCCGTTTACTGTCAATTAAAAAGCATTCAGTATTTGTAATTCAAAAGACCAGAATTGTTTGAAATAAAAATGCTTCTCTCTCTCTCTCTCTGGCGTCTGTTAAGTTTTATATTAGGACAAGCAAAAATGGCCATATACATGAGTAGGAGGCACAAGATTTTGTATGAGACCAATCATAAAGTTGAACTGATTTTTAAAGGGCTTATCAGAGCAAGAATAAGGCATGATTTTAATTTTTATTTGTCAATGAACGAGTTGGACAAGTTTGAAGACATGTGGAGTGTAAAAAATATGTTGTGTTGGGTTGAAAATAATGTATGGATTTTTGAAGAAAATATAGTGTGATTTTGAAATGTGTTTGTTTAAAGCAATGAAACATGTTGTAGTTTAAAATTTTTGTATTAAATTAAAGTGTATTTAAAATTCAAAATCTCTCTCTCTCTCTCTCTCTCTCTCTCTCTCTCTCTCTCACTCTCTCTCTCTCTCTCTCTCTCTCTCTCTATATATATATATATATATATATATGTATAATTAGCTGAAAGGGGCTTATAATTTTAACCTTAAAATGGGTTTAAAAAAACTTAAAACTGCTTTTATTCTAGCCGAAATAAAACAAATAAGACTTTTTCCAGAAGATAAAATATTATCAGACCTAGTGTGAAAATTGCTTTGCTCTGTTAAACCTCATTTGGGAAATATTTAAAAAAGAAAAAATAAATTCAAATGGGGGCTAATAATTCTGAGTTCAACTGTATATATGTATATTTATGTATCATGGTTTACAACATATTAAGATAAAATTCTATTTCAAATTGTTACT